>NW_027516909.1:5478808-5784860 GCF_048772815.1 Callospermophilus lateralis
TGCCAGTAATTTGGAGCCTGCTGAGTAGTGGGCATAGAGCTGCAGTCGGCAGGTGTGTGATAAATCATCTGTGGTGGAGCCATGTGGATCTTCCATTGGCTTCCAAATTGCTTGTGACTGACATGGTGCAGCGAGCAGACCCTTATATGTAACGGCGTATTTTTATTTGTAGAGGTTTTAGGGCAATGTTCAGAATCACGTTGCTATGGTCAAGAGGCAAGCTATTTGGGATAGAACCTTGGTGGGTGCATTCTCCTGCAGACCCTGATCCACCACACGTGAGAAACTCCCTCCAACACTTTGTCCCAGGTGGACTCCTTGTATTTTGTGAAGCAAATACCAAACTACCAGTGCAGCAGCAAGAAACACCACAAAATGTGGAGGATGACCAAATGGCTTCACAGTCCACACGGGGAGACACTTAGCCCCCAGTGACCACAGTTTACCTACAAAGATTGAATTCAGCACTGCTGACTCATGTTCATTGGAACATAAGAAACCATGTCCTCCAGGTCACATAGATGCAGACCCAGCTTTGATGCTCTCATTACAAAGGAATCTAAAGCTCCTGACAACAACATATATTTCAAGTGCCCAACCTCAGTGGCAGTTTCTGAAGAAGTCTTTAGGCCAGCAGAGCTCCATATTTGTGGAGTGTTTACCCTGTCCCTTACTTTAGTAAACTACTCTACCACCTCCAATGTTGTGAACTTTTGAGCATATTAAATTCCAGCTATGTATTCCCAGATTTTCTAACTCTTCTCCTCTAATGATGTATTACTTGGGGCGAGGGTAATGTCAAGGCATTGTTCTGGAAGAGAGTGAAATATTTCTCTATGTGTTTTTTTTTTCAATTATTTTATTTCATATTATTTTTTTTATTTTTTTAATTGGGTGTTCAAAACATTACAAAGCTCTTGACATATTATATTTCATACATTAGATTCAAGTGGGTTATGAACTCTCATTTTTATCCCAAATACGGATTGCAGAATCATATGTGTTACACATCTGCATTTTTATAATGCCCTATTAGTAACTGTTGTATTCTGCTACATTTTCTATCCTCTAGTATCCCCACTCCCCTCCCATCTTCTCTCTCTACCCCATCCACTGTAATACATTTATATCTTTGTTAATTTTCCCATTCCCCTCACAACCTCTTATATGTAATTTTGTGTAACAATTAGGGTCTCCCTCCATTACCATGCAATTTCCTTTATCTCTCTCTTTCCGACCCCCACCTCATGTCTCTGTTTAATGTTGATCTTTTCTTCCTGCTCTTCCTCCCTGCTCTGTTATTAGTTGCTCTCATTATATCAAAGAAGACATTTTTATTTGTTTTTTAGGGTTTGGCTAGCTTCACTAAGCATAATCTGCTCTAGTGCCATCCATTTCCCTGCAAATTCAATGATTTTGTCATTTTTTAATGATGCATAATACTCAATGGTGTATAAATGCCACATTTTTTAATCCATTCATCTACTGAAGGGCATCTGGGTTGGTTCCACAGTCTAGCAATTTTGAATGGTGCTGCTATGAACATCAATGTGGCAGTATCCCTGTAATATGCTCTTTTAAGGTCTTCAGGGAATAGTCTGAGAAGGGCAATAGCTGGGTCAAATGGTGGTTCCATTCCCAGCTTTCCCAGGATTCTCCATACTGCTTTTCAAATTTGCCACAACAGTTTGCAGTCCCAGCAGCAATGTACAAGAGTACCCTTTTCTCCACATCCTCGCCAGCACTTGTTGTTTGACTTCATAATGGCTGCCAATCTTACTAGAGTAGGATGGTTTCTTAGGGTGATTTTAATTTGCATTTCTCTGACTGCTAGAGATGGTGAGCATTTTTTCATTTACTTACTGATTGATTGTATGTCCTCCTCTGTGTAGTGTCGGTTCAGGTCCATGGCCCATTTTTTGATTGGGTTATTTATCATCTTATTGTCTAATTTTTTGAGTTCTTGGTATACTCTGGATATTAGGGCTCTATCTGAAGTGTAAGGAGTAAAAATTTGTTCCCATAATTTAGGCTCCCTATTTACCTCTCTCATTTTTTATCCTGCTGAGAAAAAACTTTTCAGTTTAAGTAAGTCCCATTTGATGATTCTTGTTATTAACTCTTCTGCTATGGGTGTCCTGTTAAGGAATTTGGAGCCCGGCCCCACATTATGTAGATCGGAGCCAACTTTTTCTTGTATCAGATGCAGAGTCTCTTATTTGATATCTAGCTCCTTGATCCACTTTGAGTTAACTTTTGTGCATAGCAAGAGGAGGGGATTCGGTTTCATTTTGTTGCATATGGATTTCCATTTTTTACAACACCATTTGTTGAAGATGCTATATTTCCTCCATTGCATGCTTTTAGCTCCTTTGTCAAATATAGCATAGTTGTATCTTTGTGAATTAGTCTTTGTGTCCTCTATTCTGTACCATTGGTCAACCTGCCAGTTTTGGTACCAGTGCCATGCTGTTTTTGTTAATATTGCTCTGTAGTATAGTTTTAAGTCCGGTATCGCTATACCGCCTGATTCACACTTCCTGCTAGAATTGCTTTTGCTATTCTGGGTCTTATATTTTTCCATATGAATTCCATGATTGCTTTATCTATTTCTACAAGAAATGCCATTGGGATTTTGATTGGCATTGCATTGAACCTATAGAAAACTTTTGGTAATTTCACCATTTTGATGATGTTAGTTCTGCCTATCCAGGAACAGGGTATATTTTTCCATCTTCTAAGATCTTCTTCTACTTCTCTTTTTAGGGTTCTGTAGTTTTCATTGTATAAGTCTTTCACCTTTTTTGTTTGGTTGATTTTCAAGTATTTAATTTTTTTGAGGGTATTGTGAATGGAGTGTTTTTCCTCATTTCTGTTTCAGGAGGTTTGTCGCTGATATACAGAAATGCCTTTGATTTATGCGTTTTGATTGTATATCCTGCCACATTGCTGAATTCATTCATTAGTTCTAGTAGTTCTTTTGTAGACACTTTTGGGTCTTCTATGTATAGAATCGTGTCACCAGGAAATAGTGATAATTTTCGTTCTTATTTTCCTATTTTTATGCCTTTGATTTCTTTCGTCTGTCTAATTGCTCTGTCCAGTGTTTTGAGAACTATATTGAATAGAAGTGGTGACAGAGGGCATCCCTGTCTTGTTCCAGATTTTAGAGGGAATGCCTTCAATTTTTCTCCAATCATAATGATGCTAGCCTGAGACTTAGCATAGATAGCTTTTACAATGTTGAGGTTAGTTCCTGTTATCCCTATTTTTCTAATGTTTTGAACATAAAGGGATGCTGTACTTTGTCAAATGCTTTTTCTGCATCTATCGAGATGATCATATGGTTCTTATCTTTAAGTCTATTGATGTGATGAATAACATTTATTGATTTTCGTATATTGAACCATCGTTGCATACCAGGGATGAATCCTACTTGATCCTGGTGAACAATTTTTTTGATGTGCCTTTGTATTCGATTAGGCAGATTTTTATTGAGGATTCTTGCATCTAGGTTAATCAGATATATTGGTCAGTAGTTCTCTTTCTTTGAGGTGTCTTTTTCTGGTTTTGGAATTAGGGTGATGTTGGCCTCATAAAATGAATTTGGCAGAGCTCCCTCTTTTTCTATTTCCTGAAATAACTTGAAAAGTATTGGTATTAATTCTTCTTTAAAGGTTTTGTAAAACTCCGCTGTATAGCCATCCGTTCCTGGGCTTTTCTTGGTTGGTAGTCTTTTGATTGCTTCTTCTATTTCATCCATTGATATTGGTCGGTTTAAATTGTGTGTATCCTCCTGACTCAGTTTGGGCAAATCATATGACTTAAGAAATTTATCGATGTCTTCACTATTTTCTAATTTTATTGGAATAATGGTTTTCAAAATAATTTCTAATTGTCTTCTGTATTTCTGTAGCATCTGTTGTGATGTTGCCTTTTTCATCCCATATGTTAGTAATTTGAGTTCTTTCTCTTCTTTTCGTCTTTAGCATGGCTAAGGGTCTGTTGATCTTATTTATTTTTTCGAAGAACCAACTTTTAGTTTTGTTAATTTTTTCAATAGTTTTTTTTGTTTCAATTTCCTTGATTTCCACTCTGATTTTAATAATTTCTTGCCTTCTGCTAAATTTGCTGTTGTTTTGCTCTTCCTTTTCTAGGGCTTTGAGATGAAGTGTGAGCTCACTTATTTGTTGGTTTTTCCTTTTTTTTTCAGGAATGACCTCCAGGCGATGAATTTCCCTCTTAAAACTGCTTTCATTGTGTCCCATAGATTCCGATATGTTGTGTCTATAATTACATTTATCTCTAAGAATTTTTTGATTTCCTCCTTTATGTCTTCTGTAACCCATTGATCATTCAGTAACATATTGTTCATTTTCCATGTGATGTAGAATTTTTCCTTCCTTCTTTTATCATTGATTTCCAGTTTCATTCCATTATGATCAGATAAAATGCATGTTATTATCTCCACACCTTTATATTTACTGAGGGTTGCCCTATGGCATCATATATGGTATTTTTTTGAGAAGGATCCATGTGCTGCTGAGAAAAAAGTATATCCACTTGATGATGGTTGATATATTCTATATATGTCAGTTACATGTTGTTTATTGATTGTGATATTGAGTTCTATACTTTCTTTATTCAACTTTTGTTTGGAGGATCTGTCCAATGGTGATAGATGTGTGTTGAAGTCACCCATAATTATTGTGTTGAGGTCTATTTCATTTTGGAGCTTGAGGAGAATTTGTTTCATGAACATCGTAGCACCATTATTTAGTGCATAAATATTGATAATTGTTATGTCTTGTTGGTGAATGGTTCCTTTGATCAGTATATAATGTCCTTCCTTATCCCTTTTGATTAACTTAGTCTTGAAGTCGATTTTATTTGATATGAGGATGTCCACCCCTGCTTGCTTATGAGGATAAGTGTGCATGGTGTATTTTTTCCCAACCTTTCACCTTCAGCCTGTGTGTCTTTGCATTTCAGATGTGTCTCCAGGAGGCAACATATTGTTGGATTTGTTTATTTAATCCAAGTTACCAGCCTATGTCGCTTTATTGGAGAGTTGAAGCCATTTACATTCAGAGTTACTATTGATGTATGGTTTGTACTGCCAGCCATGTTTGATTATTTATCTTTTTTTAAATTTAGTTTGTTTCTCCATGATAAGCTTTCACCCTGCCTCTGTCATTACCAAGGTACTTCCCACTGATGGTTTTGGTTGTTGTTTTTCATTTCTTTCTTGTGTAGTGTTTTTCTCAAGACGCTTTGTAAAGCTTGTTTTCTGGCTTCAAATTCTTTTAGCTTTTGTTTATCATGAAAGATTCTTATTTTATTGTCGTACCTGATGGTTAATTATGCTGGATACATAATTCTTGGTTGGCATCCTTTGTCTTTCAGTGTTTGAAATACGTTTTTCCAGGATCTTCTCGCTTTCAGCATCTGTGATCAAATATCCGTTGTTAACCTGATTGGTTTACCACTGAATGTATTCTGCCTCCATTCTCTTGTAGATTTATTATTTTCTCTTTTTTCTGTACATTGGATATCTTCATAACAATGTGTCTTGGCATTCGTCTACTGTGATTTTGTGTGCTCTTGTCCTGTATGCATCTACAATTTGTATATCCATTTCCTTTTTTATTTCTGGAAAGTTTTCTGTAATTATTTCATTCAGCAGTTTTCTCATTCCCTTGGTTTGAGTCTCTGTACCTTCCTCTATCCTGATGACTCATAAGTGTGGTTTTATTTATGTTATCCCAAATCTCTTGGATGTTTTTCTTGTGATTTTTTTGCCAGCCTTTCTGAGTTGGCTGGACTCGTTTCAAGATGATATATTTTGTCTTCATTATCTGACGTTCTGGCTTCTACTTGCTCCACTCTGTTAGTGATACTCTCAATGGAGTTCTTAATTTGGTTTATCATTTCCTTCATTTCTAGAATTATTGTTTGATTTTTTTTATAATCTCTATCCACTGATAGAGATGCTTAACTTTTTCTTTTATATGTTTATGTAATTCATTTTCAATGTTTTCTTTTACTGTTTGGATTTTCTGTCTCGTATCTTCTTTAAGTTTCCATTCCATCTGTCTAAGGTATTCCTTGAGTTCTTTATATGACCACTTTTCTGATGAATCCTGGTCCTCCTGAATATTTAGGGTGTTCTTCGTTGTTTGTTCTCCTTTTCTTCCTTGCTTGTTTATGCTGCTCATGTTACTTCTTGTTCTGTTTGACTGCTGAGTTACTGTTTACTCTTATAAATTTATTTGATGCTTGGGAGAAAAGATTTTAGAAGGGAAGGGAAAAAGTCACTAAAGAGAATGAGAGTAGGCAGGTAGAATGCAAGGAATGGGAAATAAGAAAATTGAAAAGAAATGAAATACAATAAAAAAATAGAAAATAAAGAATGAAAATGATTTTTTTTAAAAAAATGATAATGATAATATAAAATTAAAATTAAAATTTTAAAAAATAATAATAACAAAATAGGGGAGGGGAGGGGGATTATAGAGGAAAGGAAAGGCAGCAGAATACAACAGTTACTAGTATGGTATTATGTAAAAATGTGGATGTGTAACCTATGTGATTCTGCAATCTCTACTTGGTTTAAAAAAGGGAGTTCATAACTCACTTGAAGCTAATGTATGCTAATGTATGAAATATGATATGTCAAGAGATTTGTAGGGTTTTGAACAACCAATAAAAAAATAAAATAAAATAAAATTATTTTGCCATTTAAAAAAAAAAGAAAATAATTTTGAAGTTTATCTATGATCCAGGGGCAAGTTAAATGAAACAGTTTCCAGTTGTTAAGTCACCAAAAAATTTATTATTTCATGTGTTATTTATTTGCTTTGTAGTATGTTTAAATTTTATTTTTGGAAAGTTTTTAACCTTATTAAATTTGTTTATTTGTTGTGGGGGAAACAATTGTATATAGGTTAAGTATTGTTTATCAAAAATGCTTAGAACAAGAAGCATTTCAGATTTTGGATTTTTTTGGAATTATGGAATATTTATACACAAATAATCTTGGGGATAAGACTCAAGTGTAAATATGAAATTCATTTATATTTCATACATGCCTTAGACCCATAGCCTGGAGGAAATTTCATACAACATTTTTAGTATACCTGCATTTTGACTGTAACCTGTCAAATGAAGCCAAGTAGGAAACTTTTCACTTGTCACATTCCAGTACTAAAACACGTTAGATTTGGCATTTTGGATTTGGGATTTGGGGATTAGGGGTGCCCAGTTTCCAGAGAGCAAATTCTATTTTTCTACTAAAGTAAACTCATTTATCATAGTAAGTTGTCCTAAGTTAATTATCTTTGTATCCACAAAATTCCTAAAACTTATTGTGGTGCCTATATTTCTTTTTAAAATAATATTTCAAACATTTAATCTTGCTTCATTGAATAAAAACAAATCATATTTTCATCTAATTTTTAGATTCTTTAATTAATGAACACAATTGCTGTCTTATTAAAGGTTCTTTCACTTAAAATACATATTTTACATTGATATTAATAATAGATGTTCTGGAATTATCAATAAAATTTTTATACAATAGCTTTTGCTCCCTGTATTTTCAAACACCACTTAACTTGTGTGTTTGTGTTGCAAACAACTTAGAGCTGATTTTGTATTTTTACTTCAAATGACATTTTCTACACACTTTCATTTATTTTTTATAATTTATTCTTTTTTACTAGTTTTTTTAGTTGTTGATGGATCCTTATTTAATTAATTAATTTATATGCAGTGCTGAGAATCCAACCAGTGCCTCACACATGCTAGACAAGTGCTCTACCACTGAGCCACAACTCTAGCCCACTCCAGTTTATTCTTAAAATTCACATTTTTTTTTTTAGTTTATGTATAGGTATTTTTTTATTGGCTCTACACAGCACTGGTATACTATCATATTTCTTTTTTTAATTGGTTCTTTTTATACATAACATTAAGATTATACATAACATTAAGATTCATTTTGGCATAATTATAAAAGCATGAAATATAATTTGCTCTAATTCAGTCCCCAGTACTTCCTCTTTTTCTCCTTTCCTCCCTCTTTCTGTTCCCTTCCCTCCACTCTACTGATCTTTCCGCTATTTACTTTTAGTTTGGGGGGATTGTGCAGGTGTGTGTTGTGTGTATACATAATGGTGAGATCCCATATGTTTTTTTCCCTTTCATTTGTTGTTTTATGGTAATACCGTGTGATTATTTTTATAGTGTTTAAGTTCTTTTATGAGGATTTTGGAAAATAAAAGCAATAAATTTGTGTTCTCAGATGGTCATCATGAACTGGAAAAAAAATAAAGTAAAATAAAAAATTTTAAAACATTTTTAAAAGTTAAAGAACAGCAACAAAAAAATGAAAATAAAAGAAAACAAAAAAAAAACAAAACAAAAACAAAAAAAAAAACAAATTAAAATAAAAATAATAACAATAAATGCAGTCATAGATTGCAATAAACTTCTTTTCCAGTAGGTAGAGCTGTGCCCACTGGTCCAAGCTTCTCCTTTCAATAAGTGGGAACCAATCACTGTGCAGCAACTCTTCCTCCCAGACTGGGTGGGTGTCCAATCCTGAGTGCCTAGGGCCTTCTTTTGTGTTTCCTCAAGCCAGGCCCCACTCACCTGTGACACTCACCACAATACTGGCTACATGCCAGGTCTGCTGCTCCTAGGAGTCCTGTTTTCATGAACGCCTGGGCACAATCTCCCTGTTTGTCTCCCTCAGACCCTAAGTTTGTAGAGCTTAGGCCTGAGAACCCCCAGCGAATTTGCTTGCACTCCGGAAGCCATGCCCCCGGAAGCTGGAGCAAGAGACTTCAGTTTTCAGCACTGGTGGGAGCGGTGGCCTGGAGGTCTGCACCACGAGTCCCGTGCCAGTCCTAATTCCCTCGGTCTGGCTATCGCGCTCAAGGGAGAGCTGGGAGGGGCTCTTAAGATTTCCCCACAAGTTCGCAAATTTACAGGAATTTGTTTCACTTTCAATCACTTCCTGCTTCAGGACACATGTATTCTTTCATGTTTCTTGACAGGTCTTTTCATGAGAGTTCTTTCAAGACACATTACTTTCAATTTCCATAATCACTTTTGAAGCAAAACTCACATAAACTTTATGATGAATTATAACTCTGATATTACCATTAGATGTATGACTGGTTGGAATTAATGATTGCATAACGATATAGGATTTCTTATATATTTTCAGATAAAAATTCAATCCATTATTTAAAGTGGAACGAGTTATATTATTTATTCACAGTATGGTCTATTCATGCATTATCTCTATATTCATAGACGCAGTGTACACTTCTTTATACCCCCAATACTAATTTATATGTCTTCAAAATATTGCTCCCTGAAATGTTGGAAGAAATACTCATGTCACCTGATCTACTTATACATTTAATCACAGAAATATTCGGAACACAAAATGCAAAGCTCACACTTATGTTTGTACCAAAGCCTAAAAGGAAAGTAAACATGGATTACTAAAAACATCCATGTCCAGCTTGCCTAATGCTCTCAAATATCAATCCTATTGGTGACTACATATTTGTTTCTTCTTAAGATTATATATTCAAACTCAACCCTACTGAAAATGTCTAATCCTATCCCTCACTTTATACATTGCCTGATTTCATTATGGCTCTATTTCTATCTGTTTCCTACATATTTTCCCCAGTTCATCATTGTGACTGACTCTTCACATGTGCTGACATTTACATTCACACTCTAATCGATAACCTATTGCTAATAAACGTTTGTTCCTAATCCTATACTCATTCTTTTTCTAAACCTACCGACTATCTTCCTAATCCTACCGACTATCCTTTTTTGACTGGATATTCTCTTCTACATTCAATCAAGCAAGGTACAAGGTCTTATGCCATTGTGTATTGATCTATCTGAGACCTCTGTGCAGAATGTAATTTTATTCTAAGTATCACAATCAAGGGTCCAATGCCCTTCTGGGCTTCAAATGTTACCTAGATTTCTAGTTTCACACTTATATTTCACATATATATTCTAGTAAATATCGCAGTTTCAAATACCATTATTCATTCTGCAGGATGATTCCTAAACCAAATCCAACATGTTATTGACCCTAAACATACACTGTTCCCTCAATCTAACTTTACAGAAGAGCAGGGACAGAGTTGGTCTTACAATACAGGAATGTAGGGGATCTTCCACCTGCTGAGAACCTCAAAGGTCCATGCAGACATGATCCCTGGAAAAGAGGTAGGCAGCTATGAAGGACCTGAGAGAGCAAAAGTCATCTTCCATGGCAAACAACCTTGTCAGGATGAAGGGGTGTGTCTGAATCAGCCACCTTCTTCTTAATGTAGAGAAGATGGACCAAACAGGTCTGTGTGGAGAGCTGTTCCCGTGTGTCTATGGTTGATATACCATTCTAACTTGTGACAGTGTCACAGGAAGTAGGGGCAGCCTCCATCTCATGGGACACTTGGAAGCAGCTATTAGGACAAAGTGTTTGCCAAGGCATTGACCTCATTCAGTTCCTGAAGGAAGTGACCTACCTTACTTCTTTGGTGATGGAACTCTCTGAACTTGGGATCCAGGAAGCCAGGCATCCAGAGCCAGTCCCAGTCCCAGTACCAGTGGGCTCACTTGTTTTGTTTTACCAATGACAGATTCTGTCTTTCTTGGTACCTACTGATGTGAGGATGGCCAAATATCAGGAGAGCTCTGAAGACGGGCCTTTCCTTAGTAAGTAGGTAGTGACTCACCGCTGGCTCCTAACAACTACACAGAGTTGGCCAAGGAGACCAGATCTGCCACAGTACAGGCCATTTCGGGTGAACATAGTAGGGCCCGCTAGTCAGAGGACACTCTGGATATTCAGAGACTTACTTGGGGGAAGGAGGTGCTTTGTGTTTGTGGGTGTGAGCTTGTGGTTTTGTCTCATTTTCTTAGAATAGGTAGGAAAGCTGGTATGTCTGGTTTGCAGTGGACTGTTTCTAGATAGTCTTTTGACAAGGCAAGTGTTTCTATGTCTGTGTATTACACTGTGTCCGTGGTTGTAGACATTAGAAAAGAGAATGCATCAATGAATGTGTCCTGTCTAGTAGAAAGCTTCCCAGCATTCATCCTGCCCAATTTATGACTGCACTGCAGGTTGCCTTATCGATGGGCAACACCTACTATCTTCCTAAGTTTCAGATTTCTTCCTGAATTCTGACCAATCTGCAGAATAGTCTCATGCTTTTGTGTCCAAGATAGGTACCACCCCAAGCTCTGTCACATGGCCATGTACTGAATAGCTGAAGGTAATGGCGAGCTTCTTAGAAAACTCAGATATCAGTGTGACCAGGTAAGTCTCAGTGGAGAAACCATGCTTTGTGCCTTTTGCTTACCTATTTTTCTGTTTCACTGAATGACAGGAAGGTCTTTGCCTCAGGCCACCCCTTTGATAAGCATGAAAAAAACAGTTTTCATATGGAAATGATTGGGCATCACCCGTGGCTCTTTGCTTAATTGCTTTGAATGGGATGTGTCTGAATCAGCCTCTTGGCCCTGTGTGAGGCTGTGGCTTATATTCTCAGCACCTGATGGAAATAAAGAAAGATCCCATGTGTGCATCCAAAACTAAAATGGCAAAATTCAGTCATTGTGGATGATGTCTCTCTCCTTCCTCTATTAGGTTGCAGACAATCATCAAGTGAGTATAGGGATCCTTTGGGTCAAATGAGTTTTTCAAAGCCATGCAGAGGTGCTTGGGTTTTCTCATGATTCCACTTCACATAAAGAATCTAAACCCCACAGTCAGTAGGCCTCAAATTGGAGAAGCAGAGTAGTTGTAATGGCAGGCCTATTTGATCACTCCTGGTTCACAGGAATGGTGTCCAGGCCACCCTGACTTTAGGCAAATGAGGGTCAAGGGAGCTTATTTTGGACACTCTCTTGCGCTGCACCCCTCATGGAAATCTCCAGCCAGAGGTTATAATGAGGGTCTATGTGGAAGAAGATGAGGGCCATGTGGGAATGTTTTGGTTTTAATTTTGGTAATTTGTGTGGCAGTTGGAAGGGATGACTGGGTCCCCCTCGGCTTGTACTCTGGTGTAATACTCCTTAGAGACTGAGTTGTAGAACTGACCTCAGAGAAGTATTGCCATGAATTGTGTGGGGATGTTAGGAGGCCACGCATGAGAGTCGCCCTTGGAAACTGAGATCTAGGCCAAGGGTGGCTTTCCACAGAACACTGAGAATCTCAGCCAGGATATCACATGATTTTATTCTGAAAAACTTGGCAGCCATAGTTGAGAGTCAAAACACACATGGACCTCACATTGTAGACCTCAATGGGCCTGGCTTCATGTGACTTTTTGGCCACTATTTGGGATGCCTTGCCTGTGATTGTTCTCCAGAGCTTTCATTGAAATGAGCTTCCTTAACATTTAATGGTTCCTGAATGAATTGAAACCCAGAGTGACTACAACTTCTTCCTTGAATAATGGCTAGATAAATACCATGAAATTTTTGAAATTTCAATGACCAGTTGGCACTGGAAAACCTTTGGATGTCCTGATGCTGATCATGAGTATACCAGACAGTGCCTTGATTGACAGGGTTTCATAAAAATGGTGTAGAACAGAGATGCCAGTTAGTTGGTGCCTGCTGATTAGTGGGCCTAGAGCAGTGGTGAGCAGATGTGTGACAAAACATCTGTGGTGAGGCCACGTGGAACTGCCATTGGCGTCCAAATGGCTTGTGACTGATATGGTTTCAGCCAACAGACCCAATAGGTAAAGGCATCTTGTTATATGGACAGGTTTCAGGGAAATGTTCAGAATCAGGTTGCTATGGTCAAGGGGGAAAGCTATGTGGGATAGAAGCCTGGTAATTGCATTCTCCTGCAAACCCTCACCCACCACACGTGACAGAACTCCCTCCAACAATGTGTCCCAATTGACCTCCTTTATTTCTTGAAGCAAATACCAAACTCCCAGTGCAGCAGCAAGAAACACCACTAAAAGTGGAGGATGAACAAATGTCTTCCCAGTTAGCACAGGGAGAAACTTAGCCCCAGTGTCCACAGTTTAGCTACAAAAAAAGAATTCAGCACTGCTGCCACATGTTCAATGAAAAATAAGAAACCATGTCTTACAGGTCACATATATGCAGAACCAGCTTTGATGGTCTCTCTATGAAAGAACTAAATCTCCTGAAAACAACATGTATTTCAAGTGCCCAACCTCAGAGGCAGTTTCTCAAGAATTTTTTAGGCCAGCAGAGCTCCATGTTTGAGGACTGTTTACCTTTTGCCTTACTATTTTGAACTCTGCTACCACCTCCAAGGTTGTGAACTCCTGAGCAAATTCCATTCCAGATATGTATTCACAGATTTTCTAACTCTTCTCCTCTAACTGTATCTTACTTTGGTAAAAGATAATGTCAAGGCATTGTTCTGGATGAGACTGGGAAGATTTTGGGGTAGCACATATTTGCATAGACATTGGATTCATTTTTCAATTTCCCTTTAAAACACTGAATCTCTAACCCTAACCAATACCAAACTAGACTCTGACTACTAATCCTAATATGATGGAGAAAAATAACAAAAAACAGAAAAGAAGTACAAGCAGTTCAGAGGAGGCAAGGTGTATACTTGGACTTGCCTTTTGCATAATATAGCGTAGGAGTTATAAATCTTGCAAATTTTTTTTGAAATAGTTCTCCATGTGTTTTTAAAGTTAACCAATATGTGAATTCCTTTCTCCCTTTCTCAGTAGCCTATTAGGCACATGTATTTTTATATGCACATATAGAATTCTACCTGGTACCACACGTACATTCTTGTGAGGTGGTTGACTTGGCAGATACAAATTGTGAGAAGAGATCACTCCTTGTAAATGCTATTGGAACTGAAATTTCAAACTATGGGTGAACTTTCTAGTTGAACAACATTATACATAAATCCATGTTCAGTATAATGAATATTTTTGGATCTGTGGATGATATATATTTCATGATGGATTTTGATTGGCATATATATTGTTAGTTTTTAATGTCTCTCTCTCTGTCTCTCTCTCTCTCTCTATATATATATATATATATATATATATATATATATATATATACTCTCTAGATATTTCAAAATATGTAATATATGTGACTTATTATACACTCCCTAAATTCATTCATATTCATTTATGTGGATTTATAATCAACTTTTCACAAGATTATTTTCCAAACTATTCATCCACCTGAAATCCATATTTGTTTCCTAGTACTGACAACTAACTTCAGTGAATGGTGTATACAAATCCTAATATTTCTACAGTAACTGACCCAGTTTAACATCAATGCAAGTAGATTCCTATGGGACATGATATGTATTTTGACGTTCATATTTATTCAACAGTGGGACATTATTATTTCTTCAGTTTATGCACATCATAATATATATATATATTTCATTCAAAAGTTCAAAAATATATAGGAATTTGTTTCACTTTCAATCACTTCCTGCTTCTGAAAACATGTATTCCTCCATGTTTCTTTACTGCTCTTTTCATGAGACTTCTTTCCAAACACATTATTTTCGATTTCCATAATCAATTTTGAAGCAAAACTCACACACTCTTCATGAAAATCCTAATACTAATATTATCATTGATGTATAACTGGTTGTAATGAATGTCTGTATATCAATATTTGATTTCCTGTATTTTTTCAGATATCAATTCAATCCATTATTTATAGTGGAATGAGTATAGGTTTTATTCAGAGTATGTTCCATTCATGCATTATCTGTATATTCATAGAAACAGGGTACACCTGTTTGTACCCCCAATACTAATTTATACATCTTCAAAATATTGCTCCCAGAAATGGTGGAAGATATACTCATGTCACCTGATCTACATATATATTTTATTACAGTAATATTATGGACACAAAATGCAAAGGTCACACTTATGATTGTACCAAAGCCTAAATGGAAAGTGAGCATGGATTAGTAATAACATCCATGTCCAGGTTGCCTAATGCTCTCAAATGTCAATCCAATTGGTGACTACATATTTGTTTCCTGCTAAGATTATATATTCAACCTCAACCCTGTTGAAAATGTCTAATCCTATAACTCACATTATACTTTGCCTGATTTCCTTTTGTCTCAATTGATATTTACTTTCCTACATATTTTCCCCAGTTCATCATTGTGAATGACTCTTCACATGTGCTGACATTTACATTCACTCTCTACCCGAAACCCTATTGCTAAAAAAGTTTTTGTCCAAATCCTATACTCACTCTTCTTTCTAAACCTACTGACTATCTTCCTAATCCTATCGACTATCCCTTTTTGACTGCATGTTCTCTTCGACATTCAATCATCCAAGGTAAAGGTCCTATGCCATTGTATAGCGATTAATCAGAGACATCTGTGCAGAACGTAATTCAAAGCTAAGTATCCTACCCAAGGGCCCAATACACTTCTGGGCTTCAAAACTTACATAGATTTGGGTTTTCAAACTTATATTTCACCTATATATTCTTTTAAATTTCGCAGGTTCCCAATAACATTATTCATCCCGCAGAATGATTCCCAACTGAATTCGAACCTGTTATTAACCCTAACCATACGCTGTTCCCTCAATCTACCTTTACAGAGGAGCAGGGATAGAGTTGGTCTTACAATACAGGAATGTAGGGGATCTTCCACCTGCTGAGAACCTCAAAGGTCAATGCAGAAATGATCCTTGGAGAAGTTGTAGGCAGCTATGTAGTACCAAAGAGAGCAAAAGTCTTCTGACATGGTAAAGAACCTGGACAGGATGAAAGGATGTGTCTGAATCAGCCTCTCTCTTCTTAATGTAGAGAAGATGGACCAAAGCAGGCCTGTATGGAGAGAAGTTCCCCGGTGCATATGGTTGATATACCATTCTAACTTGTGACAGTGTCACAGAAAGTAGGAACAGCCTCCATCTCATGAGACCCTTGGCAGCAACTGTTAGGACAAAGTGGTTGCCAAGGCAGTGACCTCATTCATTTCATGAAGAAAGTGACTTCACCTAACTTACTTGGTGATGGAACTCTCTGAACTTGGGATCCAGGAAGCCAGGCATCCAGAGCCAGTCCCAGTAACAGTCCTAGTGGGATCACATGTTTGGTTTTACCAAGGGCAGAGAGAGTCTTTTTTGGTACCTACTGATGTGAGAATGGCCAAATGCCAGGACAGCTCTGAAGAGGGTCCTTTCCTAAGAAAACAGGTAGTTGGTCATCGCTGGCTCCTGACAACTTCACAGATTTGGCCACGGAGACCAGATCTGAGACAGGGCAGGCCAGTTCAGGGTAACAATATGGTCCACAGTCAGAGGACACTCCGGATTGTCACAGACATATTGGGGGAAGGAAGTGCTTTTGTGGGTTTGGTGTGAGTTTGTGGTTTTGTCTCATGTTCTGAGAATAGGTAGGAAAGGCGATTTGTTTGGTTTGGAGTGGACTGCTTCTAAAAAGTCGTTTGACAAGGTGAGTGTTTCTATATCTGTGTATCTCACTGTGTCCGTGGTTGTAGACATAATAAAAGAGAATGCATCAATGGATATGTCCTTCTAGAAGAAAGTTTTCCATCATTCATCCTACGCAATTTATGACTGGACTGCAGGTTGCTTTATGGATCGGCAACCCCTACTATCTTCCTAAGTTCCTGTTTTCTTCCTAAATTTTGGCCACTACCCAGAATAGACTCATGGTTTTATGTTCAAGATATGTAACACCTCCAAGCTCTGTGACATGGCCATGTACTGGATAGCTGAATGGAATGGCGAGCATCTCAGGAAACTCAGATATCAGTGTGACCAGGAAAGTCTCAGTGGAGAAACACTGTTTTGGGCCTTCTGCTTACCTATTTTTCTGTTGCCCTGAATGTCAGGAAGGTCCTTACCTCAGGCCACTCCTTTTTGAAGCCTGAAGTAAACAGTTTTTAAATGCAAATGAATGGGCATCACCTGTGGTGCTTTGCTTAATTGCTTTCGAAAGGGATGTGTCTGAATCAGCTGCTTGCCTCTGGGTCAGGCTATGGATTAGATTCTCAGCACCTGATGGATATAAAGAAAGTTCCCATGTGTGTATTGAAAACGAAAATGGTAAAAATATCAGTCATTGTGGATGAAGTTTCTTGCCTTCCTCTGTTAGGTTCCTAACCTCCATCAAGTGAGAATAGGATCCTCTGGGTCAAATGAGTTCTTTGAACTCCTGCAGAAGTGCTTGGGTTCTCCCATGATGCCAAATCACATAAAGAATCTATACCTGACAGTCAGTTGGCCTCAAATTGGAGAAGCAGAGCAGTATTAAAGGCAGGCCTATTTGATCACTCCTGGTTCACAGGAAGGGTGTCAAGGCAACCCTCATTTTAGGCAAATGACGGGCAAGGGTGCATATTTTGGACATTGCCTTGGGCTGTGCTCCTCATGGAAACCTCCAGCAAGAGTTTATGATGAGTGTCTATATGGAAGAAGATGAGGGTCATGTGGGAATGTTTTGGTTTCAATTGTGGTCATTTGTGTGGCGGTTGGAAGAGATGACTGGGTCCACATGGGCTTGAACTCGGGTGTGATTCTCCTTCGAGACTGAGTTCTGGAACTGACCTCAGAGAAGTATTGCCATTAATTGTGTTGGGATTGTAGGAGGCCACGCATGAGAGTCACCCTTGAAACCTGAGATTGGGCCCTGGGTGGCTTTCCACAGAGCACTGAGAATCTCAACCAGGATATCACATGATTTTATTCTGAAAGACTTGGCAGCCATAGTTAAGAGTCAAAACACACATAGACCTCACATTTTAGACCTCAATGGGCCTGTCTGCATATGACATTTTGACCACTCTTTGGAAAGCCTTGCCTGTGAGAGTTCTCCAGAGCTTTCATTGAAATGAGCTTCCTCACCATTTAATGGTTCTTGGATGAATGGAAACCCCAAAGTGCCTCCAACTTTATTCTTGAACAATGGATAGATAAATACCATGAAATTTTTGAAATTCCCAATGACCAGGTGGCACTGGAGAACCATTGGATGTCCTATTGCTGCTCATGAGTGTACCAGACAGTGCCTTGATTGACTGGAGTTCTTGAAAATGGTGTGGAACACAGATGCCAGTAAGTTGGAGCCTGCTGAGTAGTGGGCCTAGAGCAGTGGTGTGCAGTTGTCTGATAATATATTTGTGGTGTGGCCATGTGGGTGTGTCATTGGCTTCCAAATGGCTTGTGACTGACTTGGTGCAGCCAGCAGAAAATTATATGAAAAGGCATCTGGTTATATGGACAGGTTTCAGGGCAATGTTCAGAATCAGGTTGCTATGGTCAAGGGAGCAAGAAATGTGGGATAGAAGCCTGGTTGGTGCATTCTCCTGAAGACCCTGACCCACCACACCTTACAGGACTCCCACCAGCACTGTGACCCATTTGAAATCCTTGTATGTTGTGAAGCAAATACAAAACACCCAGTGCAGCAGCAAGAAACACCACGAAAATTGGAGAATGACCAAATGGCTTCAAAGTCCACACAGGGAGACACTTAGCCCCCAGTGGCCACAGTTTATCTACAAAGAGAGAATTCATCACTGCTTCCTCATGTTCATTAGAAAATAAGAAACCATATCCTCCAGGTCACATAGATGCAGACCCAGCTTTGATGGTCTCCGTACACAGGGAGCTAAAGCTCCTGACAACAACATATACTTCAAATGTCCAACCTCAGAGGCAGTTTCTCAAGAAGTCTTAATGCCAGCATAGCTCCATGTTTGTGGAGTGTTTACACTGTCCCTTACTTTTGGAAACTCCTCTACCACCTCCAAGGTTGTGAACTCCTGAACATTTTCCATTCCAGGTATGTATTCACAGATTTTCTAAATCTTCTTCTCTAATTGTGTCTTACTAGGGGCGAAGATATTGTCAAGGCATTGTTCTGGATGATAGTGGGAATTTTTTGTAGCACATATTTGCATACACATTGGATTTATTTTCCTATTTTCCATTTGAAATACTGAATAACTGACACTAACCCATACCCTAATAGACTCTTACTACTAATCCTAATATGATGGAGTAAAATAACCCAAACAGAATAGAAATGCAAGCATTTCAGAGGAGGCATGGTGTATAGTTAGACTTGGCTTTTGCATGATAAAGTGTAGGTGTTATAATTCAAGTTAATTTTTAATTGAAATAGTTCCATGGGTACTTAAAGTAAACAAATATGTGAATTCCTGTCTCCCTTTCTCTGTAGCCTATTCAGCACATGTATTTTTATATGCACATATAGAATTCTACCTGGTACCACAGGTACACTCTTGTGAGGTGGCTGACTTGGCAGATAGAAATTGTGAGAATAGATCACTCCGCCTAAACGCTGTTGAAACTGAAATTTCAAACTATGGGTGAGCTTCCTAGTTGAACAACATTATACATAAATCCATGTTCAGTAAAATGAATATTTTTGGATCTGTGGATGATATATATTTCATGGTGAATTTCGATTGGCATATGTATTGCTAATTTTTAATGTCTGTGTGTGTGTGTGTGTGTGTGTGTGTGTATATATATACACACACACACACTAAATTTTTTTAAAATATAAAATATATGTGTCTTATTATACACTCCCTATATTCATTTATATTCATGTATGTGGATTTAGAGTTAACATTTCACAAGATTATTCACGGAAATATTCATCCACCTGAAATACATATTTTTTTCCTAGAAATGAAAAATAACTTCAGTGAATGGTGGATACAAATCCTAATATTTCTACAATAATTGATCCAGTTTGTCATCAATGCAAGTAGATTCCTATGGGACATGATGTGTATTTTGATGTTCATTCTTATTCACCACTGGTATGTTACAATTTCTTCAGTTTATGCACATTATAGGATATATATTTCATCCATACGTTAGCAAAATTATAGGCATTTGTTTCACTTTCAATCATTTTCTGCTTTAGAACACATGTAATCCTCCATGTTTCTTGACTGGTTTTTTCATGAGACTTCATTCCAAACATATTATTTTCGATTTCCATAATCATATTTGAAGCAAAACTCACACACCCTTCATGATAAACAATAACCCTAATATTACTATTAGATGTATAACTGGTTGGAATGAATGATTGTATATCAATATAAGATTTCTTATATATTTTCAGATATCAAATCAATTTATTATTTAAAGTGGAACCAGTTATATTATTTATTCACACTATTGTCTATTCATGCATTGTCTCTATATTCATAGACACAGGGTACACCTCTTTGTAAACCCAATACTAATTTATACGTCTTCAAAATTTTGCTCCCAGTAATGGTGGAAGAAATACTCATGTCATCTGAGCTACATATACATTTTGTCACAGTAATATTCTGGACACAAAAAGAAAAGGTCACACTTATGTTTGCACCAAAACCTAAATGTAAAGTGAACATGGATTACTAAAACCATCCATGTCAAGTTTGGCTAATGCTCTCAAAAGTCAATCCTATTTGTGACAACATATTTGTTTCTTGCTAAGTTTATATATTCAAACTCAACCCTGTTGAAAATATCTAATCCTATCTCTCACTTTATACTTTTCCTGGTTTCATAATGTCTCTATTTATATCAGCTTTCCTACATACTTTCCACAGTTCATCATTGTGACTGACTCTTCAATTGTGCTGACATTTACATTCACACTCTAATCCAAACCCTATTGCTAAGGAACTTTTTTTCCAAATCCTATACTCACTCTTCTTCTTAAACCTACTGACTATCTTCCTAATCCTACCCATTATCCCTTTTTGACTGGATGTTCTCTTATACATTCAATAATACAAGGTACAGTGTCTAATGCCATTGTATATCGATCTATCTCAGACATCTGTGCAGAACATAATTCAACGCTAAGTATCACAATCAAGGGCCCATCCCCATTCTGCGCTTCAAATCTTATTTAGATTTCTGTTTTCATACATATATTTCACCTATATATACTTATAAATGTCGCAGGTTCCCAGTACCATTATTCATGCAGCAGAATGATTCCTTATTCAAATTGAACATATTATTAACCCTAACCATACACTGTTCCCTCAATCTAACTTTACAGAAGAGCAGGGACAGAGTTGGTCTTACAATACAGGAATATAGGGGATCTTCCACCTCCTGAGAACCTCAAGGTCCATGCAGAAATGATCCCTGGAGAAGATGTAAACAACTATGAAGGACCTGAGAGAGCAAAAGTCAGCATCCATGGCAAACAACCTGGTCAGGATGAAGGGTTGTTTATGAATCAGCCTCTCTCTTCTTATTGTAGAGAAGATGGACCAAACCAGGTTGGTGTGGAGAGCTGTTCCTAGGTGCCTATGGTTGATATACCATTCTACCTTGTGAAAGTGTCACAGAAAGTAGGGGCAGCCTCCATCTCATGGTCGTCTTGGAAGCAACTGTTAGGACAAAGTGGTTACCAAGGCAGTGATCTGATTCAGTTCCTTAAGGAAGTGACCTCACCTCACTTCTTTGTTGATGGAACTCTCTGAACTTGGTATCCAAGAAGCCAGGCACCAAGAGGCAGTCCCAATCCCAGTGGTCTCACTTGTATGGATTTACCAAGGACAGAGTCAGTCATTCTTGGTACCTACTGATGTGAGGACAGCCAAAACCAGGAAAGCTCTGAAGAGGGGCTTTTCCTGAGAAAGTAGGTAGTGGCTCACTGCTGGCTCCTGACAACTTCACAAAGTTGGCCAAGGAGACCAGATCTGAGACAGGACAGGCCATTTCATTGGAACATAGTATGGCCCACCAGTCAGAGGACACTCCGGATAGTCACAGACCTACTTGGGGGAAGGATGTGTCTTTGTGGGAGTCGGTGTGGGTTTGTGGTTTTGTCTCATATTCTGAGAATAGGTAGGAATGGCGGTTTGTTTGGTTTGGAGGGAACTGTTTCTAGTAAGTCATTTGACAAGGCGAGTGTTTCTATGTCTGTTTATACCACTGTGTCCCTGGTTGTAGACATTAGAAAAGAAAATGCATCAATGGGTGAGTCCTGTCTAGTAGAAAGCTTCTCAGCTTTCATCCTGCCCAATTCATGAATGGACTGCGGCTTGACTTATCAATGGGGAACACCTGCTAACTTCTTAAGTTCCTGTTTTCTTCCTGAATTGTGTGCACTCTCCAGAATAGGCTCATAGTTTTGTGTCCATGATATGTACCTCCTCAAATCTCTGTGACATGGCCATGTACTGGATAGCTGAAGGGAATGGCGAGCATCTCAGAAAGCTCAGATATCAGTGTGACCAGGAATGCCTCATTGTAAAAACCCTGCTTTGGACATTTTGCTTACCTATTCTTCTGTTGCCCTGAAAGTCAGGAAGGTCTTTGCATCAGGTGTGTCATGTGGGAGTGTTTTGGTTTTAATTGTAGTCATTTTTGTGGCCGTTGGAAGAGATGACTATGTCCACCTGGGCTTGAACACTTATGTGATTCCCCTTAGAGACTGAGTTCTGGAACTGACCTCAAAGAAGTATTGGCATGTATTGTGTTGGGATTTTAGGAGGCCACACATGAGAGTCGCACTTGGAAACTGAGATCTAGGCCCAGGGAGGCTTTCGGAAAAGCACTGGAAATTTCAGGAAGGACATCACATGATTTTATTCTTAAAGACTTGGCAGCCATCGTTGCAAGTCAAAACACACATGGACCTCACATTGTAGACCTCAAATGCCTGGCTTAATGTGACCTTTTAGCCTGTCTTTGGGAAGCCTTGCCTGTTAGAATTCTCCAGAGCTTTCATTGAAATGAGCTTCTTCTCCATTTTATGGTTCCTGAATGAATTGAAACCCACAGTGCCTTCAACTTCATCCATGAAAAATGCCTAGATAAATATCATTAAAGTTTGGAAATTCCCATCACCTGGTGGCACTGGAGAACCTTTGGGTGTCCTATTGCTGATCATGAGTGTACCAGACAGTGCCTTGATTGACTGGGTTTCATGATAATGGTATAGAACAGAGATGCCAGTAACTTGGAGCCTGATGAGTAGTCTGCCTAGAGCAGTGGTGTGCAGGTGTGTGTTAAAACATCTGTGGTGGGGTGATGTGGATATGCCATTGGCTTCCAAATGCCTTGTGACTGATATGGTGCAGCCCCCATACCCTTGTATGTAAAGGCATCTTGTTATATGGAGAGGTTGCAGGGCAATATTTAGAATCAGATTGCTATGGTCAAGGGGGCAAGCTATGTGGGATATAAGCCAGGTTGGTGCATTCTCCTGCAGACCCTTACCCACCACACGTGACAGAACTCCCTCCATCACTGTGTCCCAGTTGAACTTCTCGTATTTTGTGAAGCAAATACCAAACTCCCAGTGCAGCTGCAAGAAACACCACGAAAATTGGAGGATGACCAAATGGCTTCACAGTCCACACTGGAAGACACTTAGCCCCCAGTGGCAACAGTTTACCTATAAAGAGAGAATTCAGCCCTGCTGCCTCATGTTCATAGGAAAAAAAGAAACCATGTCCTCCAGGTCATATAGATGCAGACCCAGCTTTGATGGTCTCACTACAAAGGAAGCTAAAGCTCCTGTCATCAACATATATTTCAGGTGCCCAACCTCAGAGGCAGTTTTTCAAAAAGTCTTTAGGCCAGCAGAGCTCCATGTTTTTGGAGTTTTTACCCTGTCCCTTACTTTTTGAAACTTCTCTACAACCTCGAAGGTTGTGAACTCCTGAGCATTTTCCATTACCGATATGTATTCACAGATTTTCTAACTCTTCTCCTCTAATTGTGTCTTACTTGGGGTGAAGGAAATGTCAAGGCATTGTTCTGAATGAGAGTTGGAAGATTTTTGGGTAGCACATATTTGCCTACACATTGGATTCATTTTCCAATTTTCCATTCGAAATACTGAATCCCTGACTGTCAAGGGTAGAAGGAATTCTTTTTCAAAGAACAGCCTGACACTTACAAGAAACAGCCACCAGGAGACATCCTGTCTGGAAGACATCCTGTAGCCATATGTGTCCCTGAGACATCCTGTGGCCATCTTTCTTCCAGAAACATCCTGAAGTTATCTCACCTTGTGAAGACATCCAGGAACTGCCGATAAGAGAGTTTTCCCAAATCCAGCATTTTAATACCCATGTGTGAACAATAAAATTTTGCAGCTTGATCAGAACTCCTCTGTTGCTCTCATCTCTCGTGTCTCTTGTCCCTTCATTCCTCCCCATCTAGGTTCGCTGCCCATGTTGATGTGTCCTGCCGGCCGGTACATCTGGCGCCCACCGACTGGGGCTCAAGCCATTGACTGAGGGGGAACCCCTTCCTCCTGGAAGACTTGGTCAAGAGGAGCCCGCGATCGTCTCAGCAGACACCACCCGAAGACATATCCAGGAGGAGGGTGGGAATGATGCACGGTGAGTGACCCACCATGTGACAAGCAGTATCGTCACATGATTTGTTTATTTCAGGCCTCAAGGTGTACTTCAAGACATGGGGGGCACATGTTAAGAAAAAGGAGTTAAAATTTTTCTTTTCACACATAGGAGCATTGTGTCCATGGTTTCCTCTTGAAGGGACCATTGATGGCAAAAATGGCTTAGAGTAGGAGACTGTTTAAATGATTATTATGAATCCTTTGGCCCAGAAAAAAAGCCAGTTCCCACCTTTTCTTACTGGAACTTAATTAATGAAATTCTTAAAAGTTTTCGCTTTGACAATGGTACCTTACAACTTGTCAGGATTGGGGAAGAGATTATGCAAAAGACCTCTCGTCCCTCCTCTGCATGCCCATCATTAGTATAGACATAGACCCTTCTCAGTCTTCCCAGGACCCTGAGAACCTTCCTGGTCCCCCTCAAAATACGACCCTAATTAATAAGGCTCCAATGTTTAAAAACCACCTTTATCCAGTTTTAAATCCCAGAGACACATTGACCCCTGGGAAGGACGCTATCTTGGAGAAGGAAGCAGCTCTCTACCATTCAGAAGACCCGCAACCTCTCAGGACCCTGCCACAGCCTACAGGATTTACACATCCACCTCCCTCCTATATCCCTCCTGCCTTTTGTGCTCTGGCCCTTCAGGGGCCAAGTGCCCCCCCAGATATTTTTTCCCTACTTCCCCTACCTAACCTCGCTCCCTTGCCAGCATCCTTCCAACATAGACGGGAAGAGATGCAACTTTTAAAATAATTAAATTCCCTTGACTCTGAGCTCACTTCATTAGCCTTCGCTATGGAGTCAATGCAAGCTGGCCCACAGCGGTCTAATACAAAGTCGAAGCCACTCCATCGGCCTGTTCTCACCTTCCCAGTCACCACCAGTCAGGTAGATAAGCCTGCCCAGGCTGAGGTCAAAGACTTCGATGAGGAACAAGAGGAGGAAGCGGGGGAAATGGATCAAGGAGATCAGGACTCAGAGGATGAGGAGTTCAACCCTGGGCAGGAAGGAACCCAGAGTCTACAAAAAATTAAGCCTGTTTTCTTGAAAATCTTAATAAGGCTTGTGCTCACTATGGCCCCACTGTGCCCTACACGTTGGCTTTATTAGAAACCCACAGTGCACAATGGCTTACTCCCAATGATTGGAAATTTTTAGACCAAGCTACCTTCAGTGCCGGAGACTTCCTGTTATGGAATGCAGATTTCGAAGACAATGTCAGGAAACTGCTCAAATAATTTTAACTAAGGCCTCCTCTGAATCTGGGACTTAAGTTTAGCTAGTGGGCAATGCGCCTTTTGACACTAAAAATAACAGGCACGTTTCCCTCCTGGACTCTTGGCGCAGACTCAGATGGCTGGTTTTCCTGCTTGGTGACACCTCCCTCAAAAGGCCTCGGCTACCAATTCCCTGGCAAAAATTTGACAAGTGCCCCATGAGCCTTATAGGTAGTTTGTTCCCCGGCTTAACCTAGCTGCGGAATGCTTGCATGAACCAAGCGAAGGTGAAAGCACCTATGTAAAACATCTTGCCTTTGAAAATGCCAACCCAGCATGTCAGGATGTTCTTCAACCACATAAGGATAAAGGGAAACTTTCTGAATTTATTAGACTCTGTGCAGGCGTGGGTGCAGCCCATGCCATGGGTCTCGCTTTAGGGGCCGCCTTTACCAAGGCGTTTCACAATCCTGGCTCACGTACTTGCTTTACTTGTAAACAACCTGGCCATTTTGCATGTGGGTGTCCGACAGGCAAACAAAGCCTAGGAATAGCGTCTCCTCAAACTGGGGCTTAACCGCCCCCAGCTACCCTTTTCCATAGAAGTGGTAAAGGTCATCACTGGGCCAGTGAGTGTAGATCTAAGACAAATGCCCTCAGACAGCCTATTTCTTCCTGCTTCTCGGGAAACTCCCTGCGGGGCCAGCCCCTGGCCACAACATCCCCCAGGACAAACACAGGAGCAATAAGGTTTGTTCCCTCCCAAACTCCCAACCTACCACAAAATCCTTCTCCACAATTGCCTCCCTCCAACTAGCCACGCCAGGCAGCGCAAAATTGGACCTCTGTGCCACCACAGTTACAATATTAGACTCAATGCAAGGGCCCCAGATAATACCCACTGGAATTATGGGTCCCCCTCCATCTCATACATGTGCCCTTATTATTGGAAGAGCCTCCACTACCATACAAGGTGTTCAGGTCTTCGCTGGCATTAATGATAAAGATTTCACTGAAGAAATAAAAATACTGGCCACTGCTATTAATGGAGTTGCCACCATCCCAGCAGGAACAAGACTTGCACAATTAATTCTCCTTCCCTTGGATTCAGGAGGCATTTCCAAAACCCAAACCTACCTCGGGGGACTGCCTTCTTGGGCTTCTCTGATGTGTATTGGGTTCAGCCCATTTCTCACAATAGACCCACCCTTACCTTACTTACTGAAGGAAAGGAATTCCAAGGAGTTCTAGATATTGGAGCTGATGCCACAATTATTTCTCAAAAATACAAGCCATCAGGTTAGCCCCTCACTCCATCCTTGACTGACCTTAAAGGGATAGGAAAATAAAAAAATCCTCTGGTCAGCTCTAGGTCTATTAGCTGCACTGATAAAGATGGAAATAAGTCAACTGTCACTCCTTTCGTTGATTCTGACCTCCCTGTTAACGTATAGGGAGGAGATATTTTGAGTTATTGGAAGTTATTCTCGCAAGTCCCAATTCCATGGTGACTCATCAAATGCTTCCTATGAATTTTGTTCCTGGTACAGGCCTGGGGATACTGAAACAAGGACTGGTGGAGCCTATACAACCCATACAAAAACAAATACATTTGGACTTGTGTATTCAGATTTTTAGTGTCAGTCCCTGACCCTTCTGTACCCCATGCAGATAAAATTATTTGGGAGACTCAGACTCCTGTGTTGGTGGATCAGTGGCCCCTTACCCAAGAAAAATTGGAGGCTGCCTCCACGTTAGTGCAGGAACAGCTCACAGCCGGCCATGTAAAGCCCTCAACCTCATCATGGATTACTCCTATTTTTATTATCAAGAAAAAATCAGGCAAGTGGTGCCTTTTACAATATTTGTGTGCCATTAATAAAGTTATGCGCCCGATGGGAGCACTACAGCCAGGCATTCCCACACCAGTGGCGATTCCAAAAAACTATTGTAAAATGGTTATTGACTTAAAAGATTGCTTTTTTACCATTCCTTTACATCCTGAGGATAGACCCTATTTTGCCTTTAGTCTCCCTCACATTAATTTTCAGGGCCCTATGCAGAGATTTCAATGGAAGGTTCTTCCCCAAGGTATGGCCAACAGCTCTAGTCTTTGCCAAAAACACGTTGCTCAAGCAGTAGACCCTGTGAGAGAGCGATGAGCACAAAATTATATTTTACATTATATGGATGATTTGTTAATTGCTGCACCTAATACCCATGACCTTAATAATTGTTACTTGGACTTTTACAAAACCTCACTACCTTGGGACTACAGATAGCTCCAGATAAGTTTCAAATACAGGACCCTTATACCTATTTGGGCCTTAACCTTCAAGATAATCAGATCCAAATTCCTAAAATACAACTATGTGTGGACCATCTTCACACACTTAATGATTTTCAAATATTACTGGGGGATATTCAATTGCTAGGAACATATTTAAAATTACCCACTTGTGTACTTTTGCCCCTTAATGATATTTTGATAGGTGATTCCCACCCCTCCTCCCCTCAAAAGCTTACTCCCGAGGCATGACATGCATTAAACCAAGCCACAGAAGCCATTGGCCAAAAGTTTGTTACACAAATTTCTTATAACCTTCCTCTGGTTCTGGTTATTTTCCACACTCCTCATACACCCACAGGAATATTTTGGCAGCGAGATCCACATTTTAAAAATAAAGGCTGCCCCTTGCTTTTGGTCCTTGTATCCACCACATCCTCCAAGGTTATTACTGTTTATCTTGCTCAGGTAGCTTCTCTTATTTTTAAAGGTCGTTTGCTTTCTCGACAACATTTTGGCAAAGACCCTGATAATATTTTAATTCCATATACTAAGGACCAAACCCTTACTACAATTTTTACTTGAGACATGGATCAATGGGGTATTGCCCTATCAGGCTTTTTGGGAACAATTCATAACCACATCCCCAATGACCCCGTTTTAAATTTTGTCCAGTTACATCCATTTATTTTTCCCAAAATTACTCAAAAGGCTCCCATTCCTCAAGAACTTACTGTCTTTACAGATGGTTCCAGTAATGGCCGTGCAGTCTTTGTTGTCAATAACAAGCCTACCACCTTTGATACTGTCTATCAGTCAGCTCAGTTTGTGGAATTGTTCACCATAACACAAGTTTTCATAAATTTTTTTTGATAATCTTGTTAATATTTATACAGACAGTGCCTACATTGCTCATTCTGTGCCCCTGCTGGAGATTTCACCCACCATTATGGCTTCTTCCAATTCCCCCTTTCTGTTTCACCAGCTTCAGCAGCTAATTCAGGCCAGAAAACATGCATTTTCCTTAGGACACATCATGACACACTCTGACCTTCTGAGCCCTCTAACACAAGGTAATGCCCAAGCTGATGCAGCAACACGTTCCATCTTTCCAATTTTTGTTGGCTCCATTCAAAAGGCCATGGAGTTACAAAATCTTCACCATCTAAATTCCCAGAGCCATCGATTACTTTGGATAATTACCAGGCAACATGCATGAGAAATAGTAAAAGCATGCCCTGGTTGCACTGTCTCCCTCCCCATTCAACACTTGGGAGTTAACCCCCGAGGATTACAGCCCAATCAGGTTTAGCAAATGGATGTTATTCATTTTCCTGAATTTTGAAAAACCAAATATATATACGTTTCTATAGATACCTTCAGCGGCTTTAGTTTTGCATCACCACATTCTGGAGAGGCTACCAAAGATGTCCTTTCTCATCTTGTTTCAGCCTTTTTCGTAATGGGTAAACCAATACATATTAAAACAGATAAATGTCCTGCATATACCAGTGCCAAGTTTAAACAGTTTTGTGCTACCTTGCAATTTTGTCATACTACTGAAATTCCATACAACTCTCAGGGCCAAGGCATGTGGAACTTGCCCAGATTAGCTTAAAGACTTGGCTATCCCGTCTTAAGGCTTCCGCCCTTGTATTTACCACTCCCAGGTATCGCCTTAACCATGCATTATTTGCCCTTATTTTTCTTACCCTAGACAGTGAAGGCCATTTGGCCACAGACAGACACTGGCATCCTTCATCCAATTCTGTTCGCACACCTGTTATGTGGTGCAATCCCATTACAAATAAATGAAAACGCCCAGATCCTATCCTCATCAGGGGATGAGGCTCAGCTTGTGTTTTGGACCAAGAGCAAGCATCCCCAAGATGGTTACCAGAATGCCTGGTTAAACAGGTAAATTACTTACCTTAACCCAGGGACGGAGGCCCTCCCCCTGAGGACAAATTTTCCTCCATTTCAGATACAGCCAACAATCTGTGCGAGGATCCTGCTTAAGGCACTTCTGCTGAACAGGTTTGAACACGGAGGCCTTGGACCTCCAATTTCCAACATCATGGAGTACCTTCCCCCCCCCCCGTAAATGCAAAGGAGGATTTTGGACTGAGGCTCCCACTAGTTGGACCCAGACTGCTGACTGCATGACTAAGGTGACTTACCTCCGTGCCAAGGTTGACCATAATCTCGGAGGAGTTCATCAGCCTAAATGGGTATGTGTTAACAAGCCAAAGATTATTCCCCCTAGTACAAGCAAAGCTCTCCAAAATTGTTCTGCAACTTGTACGCATACCCAGGGGATGCATGTCTCTTGTAATGCGTCGGCTTCACTTTGTGTTAATAAACAGGGAGAACAAGTTTTTGAAGCCTCCCTAACTAAAACTCATGCAGCACTATTCATTATACCCTCATTCTCTTTGACCATGGAGGAGATGGCAAATACACCAAGCTACAGTCAGCTGGGTGCCAAGGCACTGTCGGAAAACCTTCCTACTGGCCCATTAAGGCCCCTACAGGGGTCTCTGATGGTGGAGGACCCACTTATTCTGTCAAGCATCCTCAGATAATCAAACTTTTGAAACCCCAAATCCCTGAGCTCACATATCATACCTTAATGTAGCCTAAATCCCAGTTCCCAGGTTTAGATACCAATACATTAGATATTTTGCAAACTACATTCTCCTAGCTTAATAATTCGAACCCCACCCATGCTGGTGATTGCTGGCTCTGCATGACAGCAGGGGCAATCATTCCTATGGCAGTTCCTATTAATTCTATCATGGACAATGATAATACATGCCAACCGGGATTTCCCTTTAAAGTACAGCCTATAGGCACTTTTACATTATTTCTTTTAGGCGCGATGCAGAATAATACCTATGATATTGATGTTCGACTTACTTCCTTTGGAAATTGCTCAACAGTATAAAATTATTCCCCACCCACCCCATCTCTTTGTCCCTCCAATGGCACAGTTTTTATGTGTGGAGGAAACTCGGCCTTCCCACGCTTCCAGCGAATTGGACCATTGGTTGTGTTCTTGCTTTATTACTCCCTGATATAACTATTGTCCCAGGAGATGAACCTCTACCAATTTCTAGCCTAGACACTTTAGTCAAAAGACCTGGGTGGGCAATACAGGCTTTACCACTCATTGCCAGCCTTGGAATAACAGCTGCTGTGGGCACAGGTACAGTGGCTTAGGCACGGCTATTCACTCTTACCATCGCCTGTCTCAACAACTTATAAATTATGTACAAACTTTATCAGGAACCTTCACAGATTTGCAGGACCAAATAAATTCCCTGACAGAAGTGTTCCTTCAAAACAGACGAGGCTTAGATTTGCTGACAGCTAACCAGGGAGGTATTTGCTTAGCCTTAGGGGAACGATGCTGCTTTTATGCCAATAAATCAGGCATAGTACGCATTAAAATTAAGCAGCTTCAAGAAGATCCAGAAAAGAGACAAAGGGAACTATTTGAAAATCCCCTCTGGATTGGGCATAATGGATTTCTACCCTACCTTCTTCCCCTATTATTCCCTTTGTTGGGTTTACTTTTAATGGTGTCCATAGGCCCCTGCATTATAAAGAGGCTGGTACAATTTATTAAAGAACAGATTAATATTTTGGTTTCTAAGCCCATACAGGTCCACTATCATGGTCTGGAGATGGAAGACAGCACTGCCAACATTTAAAAGAATGTTCAACCCTTCTCACAGGCTTATTAAGTTTACATCCCCACAGATCTCTCTTTCTTACAGAAAACTATAAGTAACAGCTCTGAGCAACCATCTTCTACCCTTGCAATAAGGGTTCGTTCTCCATGGGCCCCTCCGCTTGGGGGAGGACACACCCTTGGAATGAGCACGTTAGGCCATAATAACGGAGGGTCCAGGAAGGACTGCAGGAGGATGGATCCACGGATCCCCAAACACAAGACCTCTGAATGACACGCTCTGGTGCATGGCGGTTGGCATGCTATCCCCTCAAAGATGTCTCCTCCAAAAACATGCCAAAGCCAACACAAAATCTCCTAGGAAAGATGCTCGCTCAAATCAGGAGATATTCTAAGGCATCCTAGAGAAACAGAGCCACTATCACCCCCTAAATCCATGGCCTGTAAGGTATGGTCGAATATTTTATATAACAAAAGGGGAGATGTCAGGGGCTAGAAGGAAGTTCTCCTTCAAAAAATAGACTGACACAAGAAACAGCCCCCTGGGACACAACCTGCCTGGGAGACATCCCACAGCCATCTATCTCCTTTTGACATCCGGCTACCATCTGTCTACCTGAAACATCCTGACGTTATCTCACCCTGTGAAGACATCCAGCAACTGCTGATAAGAGAGCTTTCCCATCCTCAGCATATAAATACCCTCTGAGAATAATAAAAGTTTGCAGCATGATCAGAACTCCTGTCTTGCTGTCATCTCTCGTTTCTCTTGTCCCTTCATTCCTCCCCAACTAGGATCGACACCCAAGTTGATGTGTCCTGCCAGCCGGGCCATCTGACACTAACCCATACCCTCCTAGACTCTGATGACAAATCCTAATATGATGGAGAAAAATAACCCAAACAGAATAGAAATACAAGCAGTTCAGAGGAGGCATGGTGTATAGTTGCACTTGCCTTTTGCATGATATAGGGTAGGTGTTATAAATCTAGTTAATTTTTAATTGAAATAGTTCTCCATGTGTTTTTAAAGTTAACAAATATGTGAATTCCTGTCTCCCTTTCTCTGTAGCCAATTCAGCACATGTATTTTTATATGCACATATAGAATCCTACCTGGTATCAGATGTACATTCTTGTGAGGTGGCTGACTTGGAAGATACAAATTGTGAGAAGAGATCACTCCTCCTAAACGCTGTTGGAACAGAAAATTCAACCTATGGGTGAGCCTCCTAGTAGAACAACATTATACATAAATCCATGTTCAGTAAATTAAATATTTTTGCATCTGTGGATGATATATACTTCATCTTCATGATGAATTTCGATTGGCATATATATTGCTACTTTTTATTGTCTGGGTGTGTGTGTTGTGTGTGTGTGTGGGGGGGTGTGTATATATATATATATATATATATATATATATATATATATATATATATATACACTCTCCAAATATTTCAAAATATGAAATATATGTGTCTTACATATACTACCTAAATTCATTCATGTTCATGTATGTGGATTTATAATCAACTTTTCACAATATTATTCTCAGAAATATTCATCCACCTGAATTACATATTTGTTTTCTAGTACTGAAAACTAACTTCAGTGAGTGGTGCATACAATCCTAATATTTCTACAGTAACTGACCCAGTTTAACATCAATGCAACTAGATTCCTCTTGGATATGATGTCTATGTTGAAGTTCATTTTATTCAACACTGGTACATTACTATTTGTTCAGTTTATACACATCATAGGATATATATTTCATCAACAACTTCAATAATTTAAAGGATTTTGATTCACTTTCAATCATTTCCTGATTCAGAACACATGTATTCCTCCAGGTTACTTGATTGTTTTTTCATGAGACTTCTTTCCAAACGCTTTTTTTTTCGATTTCCATAATCATTTTGAAGAAAAACTGACACACTCTTCATGATAAACCATAACCCTAATATTACCATTAGATGTATTTCTGGTTGGAATGAATGATTGCATATAAATATACGATTTTCTGTTTATTTTCAGATATCAATTCAATCGAATATTTAAAGTTGGAACAAGTTATAATATTTAATCACAGTATCGTCTATTCATTAATTATCTCTATGTTCATAGACACAGAGTAAATCTATTTGTAACCCCAATACTAATTAATTTTTTCATCTTCAAAATGTTGCTCCCAGAAATGGTGGAAGAAATACTCATGTCACCTAATCTACATATACATTTTATCACAGTAATATTCTGGACACAAAAAGAAGAGGTCACACTTATGATCGTATCAAAGCCTAAATGAAAAGTGAGCATAGATTACTGAAAACATTCATGTCCAGTGTGCCTAATGCTCTCAATATCAATCCTATTGGTGACTACATATTTGTTTCTTCTTAAGACTATATTTTGAACCTCAACCCTGTTGCAAATGTCTAATCCTATCACTCAATTTATACTTTGCCTGATTTCCTAATGTCTCTATTGATGTCTGCTTACCTAAATATTTTCCCCAGTTCACCATTGTGACTGACCCTTCACGTGTGCTGACATTTACAATCACTCTCTACCCGATACACTATTGCTAAAGAACTTTTGGTCCAAATTCTGTACTCAGTCTTCTTCTGAAACTTATCGAATATCTTCCTAATCCTACCGACTATCCCTGTTCTAGTGGATGTTCACTTCTACATTCAATCATCCAAGGTACAAGGTCCTATGCCATTGATTATTGATTTATCTGAAACACCTGTTCAGAACGTATATCAAAGCTAAGTGTCCCAATCAATAGCGCAATGCCCTTCTGGGCTTCAAATCTTACCTAGATTTTTGTTTTCATACTTATATTTCACCTATATATTCTTATAAATATCACAGGTTCCCAATACCATTATTCATCAATTAGAATAATTCCTAACCCAAATCAAACCTGTTATTAACCCTAACCATACACTGTTCCATCAATCTAACTTTACAGAAGAGCAGGGACCAAGTTGGTCTTACAATACAGGAATGTAGAGAATCTTCCACCTGTTGTAAAACTGAAAGGTCCATGAAGAAGTGATCCCTGGAGAAGATGTAGGCAGCCATGAAGGACCTGAGAGAGCAAACGTCATCTTCCATTGAAAACAACCTGGTCAGGATGAAGGGTTGTGTCTGAATCAGCCTCTCTGTTCATAATGTAGAGAAGATGGACACAAACAGTCCTGTTTGGAGACCTGTTCCTGGGTGCCTATGGTTCATATACCATTCTAACTTGTGAAAGTGTCACAGGAAGTAGGAGAAACCTCGATCTCATGGGACCCTTGGAAGCAACTGTTAGGACAAAGTGGTTGCCAAAGCAGTGACCTCATTCAGTTCCTGAAGGAAGTGACCTCACCTCACTTCCTTGGTCATAGAACTCTCGGTACTTGGGATCCAGGAAGCAAGGTACCAAGAGCCTGTCCCAGTCCCAGTCCCAGTGGGCTCACTTGTTTGGATTTACCAAGAACAGAGTCAGTCTTTCATGGTACCTACAGATATGAGGATGGCCAACCGCCAGGAAAACTCAGAAGAGGGGCCTTTCCTGAGAAAGCAGATAGTGGCTCACCGCTGGCTCCTGACAAGTTCACAGAGTTGGTGTTTTCCGGGGAACATAAGTTGGCCCACCAGTCAGAAGACACTCTGGATAGTCACAGACATACTTTGTAGAAGGTGGTGCCTCTGTGGTTTTCGGTGTGGGTTTGTGGTTTTTGTCTCATGTTCTGAGAATAGGTAGGAAAGGCGGTTTGTTTGGTTTGGAGTGAACTGTTTATAGTAAGTCGTTTGGCAAGCAAGTGTTTCTATGTCTGTGTATCCCACTATGCGCATGGTTTTAGATATTAGAAAACTGAATGCATCAATTGTTGTCTCCTGTCTAGCAGAAAGCTTCCCAGCATTCATCCTGCCGAATTTATGAATGGATTTCAGCTTGCCTGATCGATGGGCAACATGTGGTATCTTCCAAAATTCCTGCATTCTTCATGAATTCTGGCTACTCTCCAGAATAGGCTCATGGTTTTGTGTCCAAGATATGTATGTAGCAGTTCCAAGCCCTGTGACATGGCCATGTACTGGATAGCTAAAGGGAATGTCGAGCATCTAAGAAAACTCAGATATAAGTGTGACCATGATAGTCTCAGTGGAGAAACCCTGCTTTGGGCCTTTTGCTTACCTATTGTTCTGTTGCCCTGAATGTCAGGAAGGTCTTTGCCTCAAGACATCCGTTTGTGAAGCCTGAAGAAAACAGGTTCAAATGGAAATGAATGGACATCACCTATGGATCTTTGCTTAATTCCTTTGAAAATGGAAGTGTCTGAATCAGCCTCTTGGCCCTGTGTGAGGCCGTGGCTTAGATTCTCAACCCCTGAAGAATCTAAAGAAACATCACATGTGTGCATCCAAAACAAAAATGGCCAAAAGTGCAGTTATTGTGGATGAATTCTCTCCCCATTCTCTGTGAGGTTCCTGACCTCCATCAAGTTAGAATAGGGATCCTTTGGGCCAAATCATTTCTTCAAAGCCCTAAATTGCTTGAGTTTTCCCGTGACTACAATTCACATAAAGAATCCAAACTGCACAGTCAATACGCCTCAAATTGGAGAAGCAGAGAAGTATTAACAGCAGGCCTATTTGAAAACTCCTGGTTCACAGGAATGGTGTCCAGGCCACCCTGAATTTAGGCAAATTAGGGGCAAGAGAGATTATTTAGGAGACTGTCTTGGGCTTCGCCCCTCGTGGAAACTTCCAGCGATAGGTTATGATGAGTGTCTATATAAAAGAACATGAGGGCCATGTGGGATTGTTTTGGTTTTAATTGTGGTTGTTAGTGTGGTGATTGGAAGAGATGACTGGGTCCACCTTGACATGAACTCTGGTGTTTTTCCCCTTAGAGACTGAGTTCTGGAACTGACCTCAGAAAAGTATTGCCATTAATTGTGTTGGGATTTTAGGAGGCCATGCATGAGAGTCGCCCTTGGAAACTGAGATCAAGGCCCAGGGTGGCTTTCAACAGAGCACTGGGAATCACAGCCAAGATATCACATAATTTTCTTCTGAAAGACTTGGCAGCCGTAGTTGAGAGTCAAAAGTCACATGGACCTCACATTGTAGAACTCAATGGGCCTGGCTTCATTTGACCTTTTGGCCATTCTTTGGGAAGCATTGCCTGTGAGATTTCTCCAGAGCTTTCATTGAAATGAGCATCGTCAACATTAATGGTTCTGGAATGAACTGAAACTCACAGTGCCTCCACCTTCATTGTTGAAATATGGCTAGAAAAATACCATGAAATTTTTGAAATTTCCATGACCAGCTGGCACAGGAGAACCTTTGGATTTCCTGTTGCTGATCATGAGTATAACAGACACTGCCTTGATTGACTGGTTTTATTGAAAATTGTGTAAAACAGAGATGCCAATAAGTTGGAGCCTGATGATTAGTGGGCCTAGAGCAGTGGTAGGCAGGTGTGTGATAAAACATCTGTGGTGGGGCCATGTGGATCTGCCATTGGCTTCCAAATGGCTTGTGACTGACATGATGCAGCCAGCAGTCCCTTCTAAGTAAAGGCATCTTGTTATTTGGAGAGGTTTCAGGGCAATGTTCAGAATCGATTTGCTATGGTAAATGGGGCAAGCTATGTGATTTAGAAGCATGGTTGTTGCATTCTCCTGCAGAAATTGAAATACCACACGTGACAGAACTCCCTCCTGCACTGTGTCCCAGTTGAACTCCGTGTATTTCATGAAGCAAATACCAAACTCCCATTATAGCAGCAAGAAACACCATGAAAATTGGAGGATGAACAAATGGCTTCACAGTCCACACAGGGAGACACTTAGAACCCAGTGGCCACAGTTTACCTACAAAGATCAAATTCAGGACTGCTGCCTCATGTTCATTGGAAAATAAGAAACTATGTTTTACAGGTCACATAGGTGCAGACCCAGCTTTGATGATCTCACTACAAAGGAAGCTAAAGCTCCTGATAACAACATATGTTTCAAGTGCCCAAACTCAGAGGCAATTTCTCAAGAAGTCTTTAGGCCAGCAGAGCTCCATGTTTGTGGAGTGTTTACCCTGTCCCTTACTTTTGGAAACTCCTCTACCACCTCCAAGGTAGTGAACTCCTTAGCATATTCCATTCCAGATAAGTATTCACTGATTTTCTAACTCTTCTCCTCTAATTATGTCTTACTTCGGGCGAAGATAATGTCAAGCCATTGTTCTGGAGGAGTGGGAAGATTTTGTGTAGCACATATTTGCATACACATTGGATTCATTTTCCAATTTTCCATTCGAAATACTGAATCCCTGACTCTAACACCTACCCTACTAGACTCTGACTACTAATCATAAAATGATAGAGAATAAAAACTCAAACAGAATAGAAATACAAGCAGTTCAGAGGAGGCATGGTGTATAGTTGGAATTGCCTTTTGCATTATATAGGTTAGAAGTTATAAATCTAGTCAATTTTTTGTTGAAATAGTTCTCCGTGTGTTTTGAAAGTTAACAAATATGTAAATTCCTGTCTCCCTTTCTCTGTAGCCTATTCAGCACATGTAATTTTATATGCACATATAGAATCGTACCTGGTATCACACGTACATTTTTGTGAGGTGACTGACTTGGCAAATACAAATTTTGAGAAGAGATCACTCCTCCTAAATGCTGTTGGAAGTGAAAATTCAATCTATGGGTAAGCCTCCTAGTTGAACAACATTATACATAAATCCATGTTAAGTATATGAATATTTTTGGGTCTGTGGATGATATGTATTTCATGATGAATTTCAATTGACATATATATTGCTAGTTTTTAATGTCTGTGTGTGTGTGTATATGTATATATATATATTTATATATATATATATATATATATATATATATATATATATATATATATATATACTCTCCGGATTTTTCAAAATATGAAATATTTGTGTCTTATTATGCACTCCCTAAATTCATTCATATTCATGTATGTGGATTTATAATCCACTTTTTAAAAAATTATTCTCAGAAATATCCATCCACCTGAAATACATATTTTTTCCTAGTACTGAAACAGTTTTCAGTAAATGGTGCATCCATATCCTAATATTTCGGCATTGCAAGATGACTGTGAAGACAGTGTATCACACCCAGTGTACCCTGCCACTGCGCAGGTGAATAACGAGTTAGAACGATGAAAAACTATCTTGTTAGGATCTTACAGGAAAATGGGTGTTTACCGAAATCTAGAAGAATGATTTCCACCACCGATGTCCGGTAATTGAGTCTCAAACACAAGCCACTGGTGCAACCGGAGATCCATTCTGATTGATCCGCGTGACCTGCCCCGTGTCTACAAATGGTGAGGCACCACCGAGAAGCGACCAGCAAGCAGGGAGAAACGTTGCTGCAGATTCTGTGGAATCCTGCTGGCTGAGCATCCACTGAGCCCCCAGCTGAATTTGGGATTTCAGACGGGAAAGTTAGCAGTACATTTCTATCCCCCAAAGTGGAAACTCCACAAAGGAAACCAGCAGCAACCATCTTGGAGAGCTGAAGTAACCACCACCACTCCCAGACAGATTGCAACAATAAAACAGGTGTGTGTTTCTCAGCTCATCTCACATACAGAGGAAAATTCTCATAAAATCTCTCCTAGACTTTTGGGGGAGGGATAATCAGAGCAAGTCTGCATAAAGACTGGGGGAAAACTAGAGGCACCTGACCTTCATCTCCCCTTCCCATCAGTGGCAAAAATGAAACTTGTCTAGCCAGTGCGGGGCGAGGGGCAAGCGGAAAATATTAAAACAATAGAGTTCCAGGGTTCACAATAGACACCCTCCCCACCCAACAAACGGCAGACCCGGAGAACAGTTTGAGCTGCCGAGAAGCATCACTCAGGAGAAATCTGGTCTAGCAGGAGAAATCAGGACTAGCAGGATAAACCAGGGGACTAGAGGCCAGGCCCTCCTGACTGGGTGGCTGGAGAACGCCAGACCGCTGCCAGTGTGACTGGGCAACTGGAGACCACCTTCCTGCCGGCGCCAGCCCACCTGCTGACGGCATGTCTTGACGGCTGGAGAACGTGCGCCTGCCGACGTCGAATGCGCAACTGTGTGGCTAGAGATCACCCACCCGCCGGCGACAGCCCATCCGCTGCCCGCGCTACTGGGTGGCTGGAGACTGCCGGCATGCCAGCGACCGGGAGCTGAAACCAACAAGAGACAATCCAGTCCACCCCCCCAATTCGGACACTCCGGCAAGGAGCCTGGGGCCCACCACAGCAGAGAGGTGACATCACTGGAGCTCGGCTGTCAGAATTCCTTAACAGCGAAATCCACTTAAGCAGGCATAGTCTAGCAACACAAAGGAGAGAAAACAGAGATATATAAACCCATAACAAATCTATAGAAGAGAGCAGAAACACAGCAATCAAATAGAGCCAGAAAATAACGTGAACATCATGAAAAAACAAGGGGAAAAAAAGGTGTAGAAACAATGAAGGACAACTTAATACTACAGGAGAACCTAGAAGCATCAGAAACAGGGATAGGGAAAAAACTTAAGTCGTACCTAACTCAGATGGAAAGGAATAATAGAGAAGACATGAGACAGCAAGTCCAAGAAATAAAAGTATATTTTGAAAATGAATTAAACAACCAAATTCAAATGGCAAAGAACAAGGTTTACCAGGAGATAGAGATCTTTTAAAAAATCATACAGTAATTCTAGAAATGCAGGAAACTATAAACCAAATTAAAAACTCAAACAAGAATATTTCAAATAGACTAGATCAAGTAGAAGTCAGAACATCAGATAATGAAGACAAAGTTTGTCAACTTGAAAAGAATATAGTCAACACAGAAAACATGCTTAAATCCCATGAGCAACTATTCAAGAGATATGGGATGTCATAAAAAAACCAAAATTGGGAGTCATCGGGATAGAAGAAGGCATAGAGATTCAAACCAAATGAATGGACAACATATTAAATGAAATAATTCTAGAAAACATCCCAGAGATGAAAGATGGAATGGATTGCCATATCCTGGAAGCCTACAGGACCTCAAACATTCAAATCCATAATAGACAAACTCCAAGACATATAATTATGAAGATAGCCAATATACAGAACAAGGAGAGAATATTAAAAGCTACGAGAGAAAGTAGGCAGATAACATTCAGGGGTAAACCAATTAGGTTAACAATTGATTTTTCATCACAGACTTTGAAAGCGAGAAGATCTTTGAACAATGTATTTCAAACACTGAAAAATAATGGATTCCAACCAAGAATAATGTATCCAACAAAATTAAGCTTCAGATTTGACAATGAAATTAAGTCTTTCTTGATAAACAAAAGCTAAAAGAATTCGCAGACAGAACACCAGCACTGCAAAGCATTTTGAGCAAAATACTACAAGAAGAGGAATTGAAAAATAGTGCCCAAAACTAACAGCGGGAGGTATCTCAGTAAAGGGGTAAGAAAATAACCAAAAAGTAAAAACTACCCAAATTAAAATAAATAAATAAATAAACATGACTGGAAGTATAAATCATATTTCAATTGTAACCTTAAATGTTAAAAATCTAAACTCACCAATCAAGAGACATAGGCTAGTAACCTGGATCAAAAAAATAAATCCAACAATATGCTGCCTTCAGGAGACTCTTTTGATAGGTAAAGACATACACAGGCTGAAACTGAAAGGTTGGGAAAAATCATACCACTCATATGGCCCTCGGAAGCAAGCAGGAGTGGCCATACTCATATCATATAAAATCAACTTCAAACCTACGTTAATCAAAAGGGATAAAGTAGGACACTATATATTGTTAAAAGGAACCATCCACCAACAAGACATAACAATTATCAATTGGTATGCACCAAACAATTGAGCTGCAACGCTCATAACACAAACTCGCCTCAAGTTCAAGAGTCAAATAGACTACAACACAATAATTATGGGTGACTTCAACACACCGCTCTCGCCATTAGACAGATCCTCTATAAAAAACTGAATAAAGAAACTATAGAATTCAACAGCACAATCAATAACCTTGACTTAACAGACATATATAGAATATATCAACCATCATCAAGTGGATACACTTTATTCTCAGCAGCACATGGATCCTACTCCAAGTTAGACCATATATTATGCCATTGGGCAACTCTTAGTAAATATAAAGGCGTGGAGATAATACGATGCACCATATCTGATCATAATGGAATGAAACTGGAAATCAATGAGAATAGAAGGAAGGAAAAATCCTACATCACATGTAAAATGAACAATATTCTACTGAATGATCAATGGGTTACAGAAGACATAAAGGAGGAGATAAAAAATTCTTAGAATCAAATGACAATACAGACACAACATACTGGAATCTATGGGACACAAAGAAGGCAGTTTTAAGAGGGAAATTCATTTCTTGGAGTTCTTTCCTCAAAAAAAGAATAAAACAACAAATAAATAAACTCACAGTACACATCAAAAACCTAGAAAAGGAAGAGCAAAACAACAGCAAATGTAGTAGAAGACAAGAAATAATTAAAATTAGAGCAGAAATCAACGAAACTGAAACAAAAAAAAAACATTGAAAAAATTGATAAAACTAAAAGTTGATTCTTTTAAAAAATAAATAAGATTTACAGGCCCTTAGCCATGCTAAGGATGAGAAGAAGAGAGGGAACTCAAATTACTAACATACGGAATGAAAAAGGCAATATCACAACAGACAGTACACAAATACAGAAGATAATTAGAAAGTATTTTGAAATCCTATATTCCAATAAAATAGAAGATAGTTATAATATCGATAAATTTCTTAAGTCATACGATCTGCCCATATTCAGTCAGGAAGACACACACAATTTTAACAGACCAAAAGCAAAGAAAGAAATGGAAGAAGCTATCAAAAGACTACCAATCAAAAAAAGCCCTGTACCTGATCGGTATACAGCGGAGTTCAACAAAACCTTCGAAGAAGAATTAATACCAATACTATTCAAGCTATATCAAGAAATGGAATAATAAGGAGCTCTTCCAAATTCATTCTCGGAGTCCAAAATCACCCTGATCCCAAAACCAGACAAAGACACTTCAAAAAAGAAAACTACAGACCAATATCTCTAATAAAGTTGGATGCAAAAATTCTCAATATAATCCGTGTGAATTGAATACAAAAACATATCAAAATAGTTATGCACCATGATCAAGTAGGATTCATCCCTGGGATGCAAGGCTGGTTCAATATACAGAAATCAATAAATGCTATTCACCACATCAATAGACTTAAGGACAAGAACCATATGATCATCTCGATAGATGTAGTAAAACATTCAACAAAGTTCAGCATCCCTTTATGTTCAAAACACTAGAAAAACTAGGGATAACAGGAACTTACCTAAACATTGTAAAAGCTATATATGCTAAACCTCAGGCTAGGATCATCCTAAATGGAGAAAACTGAAGGCATTCCCTCTGAAATCTGGAACAAGACAGGGATGCCCTCTATCACCACTTCTATTCAATTTAATTCTTGAAATACTAGCCAGAGCAATTAGACAGACAAAAGAAATTAAAGGCATAAAAATAGGAAAAGAAGAACTTGAATTATCGCTATTTGTGGATGACATGGTAATATATTTAACAGACCCAAAAGGGTCTACAAAGAAACTGCTAGAGTTAATAAATGAAGGATATAAAAGCAACACGCATAAATCAAAGGCATTCCTGTATATCAGCAACAAAACTTCTGAAATGGAAATGAGGAAAACCACTCCATTCACAATATCCTCAAAGAAAATAAGATACTTGGAAATCAACCTAACAAAAGAGGTGAAAACCACAGAACCCTAAAGAGAGAGATAGAAAAAGATCTTAGAAGATGGAAAAATGTACCCTGTTCATGGATAGGCAGAACTAAATTCATCAAAATGGCGAAATTACCCAAAGGTCTCTACAGGTTTAAAGCAATGCCAATCAAAATCCCAACGGCATTTCTTGTAGAAATGATAAAGCAATCATGAAATTCATATGGAAAAACAAAAGACACAAAATAGCAAAAGGAATTCTAAGCAGGAAGTGTGAATCGGGAGGTATAGCGATACTAGAGTTCAAATTTTACTACAAAGCAAGAGTAACAAAAACAGTGTGGTACTGGTACCAAAACAGGCAGGTGGACCAATGGTATAGAATAGAGGACAGAGAAACCAATCCACAAAATTACAACTTTCTTATATTTGATAAAGTGGCTATAAACATGCAATGGATGAAGGATAGCATCTTCAACAAATGGTGCAGGGAAAATTAGAAATCCATGTGCAACAAAATGAAACTGAATCCCGTTCTCTCACCATGCACAAAAGTTAACTCAAAATAGATCAAGGAGCTAGATATCAAATCAGAGACACTGCGTCTCATAGAAGAAAAAGTTGGCTATGATCTATATACTGTGGGGTCGGGCTCCAAATTCTTTAATAAGACATCAATAGCCCAAGAGTTAATAACAAGAATAAACAAATGGGACTTACTTAAACTAAAAAGTTTTTTCTCAAGAAGAGAAACAATAAGTGAGGTAAATAGAGAGCCTACATCCTGGGAACAAATTTTTACACCTCACACTTCAGATAGAGCCCTAATATCCAAAATATACAAAGAACTCAAAATATTAAACAATAAGATAACAAATAACCCAATCAACAAATGGGCCAAGGACCTAAACAGACACTTCACAGAGGAGGACATACAATCAATCAACATGTACATGAAAAAATGCTCACCATCTCTAGCAGTCTGAGAAATGCAAATCAAAACCACCCTAAGATACCATCTGACTCCAGTAAGATCAGCAGCCATTATGAAGTTAAACAACAATAAGTGTTGGCGAGGATTTGGGGAAAAGGATACACTTGTACACTGCTGGTGGGACTGCAAATTGGTGAGGCCAATTTTGAAAGAAGTATGGATATTCCTGGAAAAGCTGGAAATGGATCCACCATTTGACCCAGCTATCACCCTTCTTGGAATGTTCTCTGAGGATCTTAAAAGAGCATACTATAGGGATACTGCCACATCAATGATCATAGCAGCACAATTCACAATAGCTAGACTGTGGAACCAACTTAGATGCCCTTCAATAGATTAATAGATAAAAAAAATGTTGCATCTATACACAATGGAGTATTACACAGCACAAAAAATGACAAAATCATAGAATTTGCAGGAAAATGGATGGCATTAGAGCATATTATGCTAAGCGAAGCTAACCAATCCTTAAAAAACAAATGCCAAATGTCTTCTCTGTTATAAAGAGAGCAAATAAGAACAGAACAGGGAGGAAGAGCATGAGGAAAAGATTAACATTAAACAAAGACGAATGGGGGGAGAGAAAGGGAGAGAGAAGGGAAAGCTTATGAAAATTGTAGGAAACTCTCAATGTTACACAAAATTGCATATAAGATGTTGTGAGGGGAAGTGAGGGGGAAACAATGGAGAGAATTGAACAATAGCAGATGAGGTAGAGAGGGAAGATGGGAGGGGAGGAGAGGGTGGATAGTAGGGGATAGGAAAGGTAGCAGAATACAACAGTCACTAATATGCCATTATGTAAAAATGTGAATGTGTAACCGATGTGATTCTACAATTCGTATTTGGGGAAAAAATGGGAGTTCATAACCCAATTGAGTCAAATGTATGAAAGATGATATATCTTGAGCTTTGTAATGTTTTGAACAACCAATAAAAATAAATAAATAAATAAAGGTTTAAAATTTAGTGGGAAGAAATCAGCTAAAAATGGGTTCAGATGTATTCATTTTGTTATACAGAAACTTTGTTTTGTGAATATCACAAATTTATTTTACCAGAAAATGCACATAAATTGAGATTAAAGGATAATTCACCTAACTTCATGAAAAATTCATAGCATTTTCTACACTTTTCATATTTCATTTTTTTCGTGAATATTTTGTCATGGACAAGGTCTAGTCTTAGGCTATTCTTCCAGAATACTACCTCATCTGACAAGTTCATACAATGTGTTGGATTGTTCTTTTCATCTTTTATTTAATAGTTTCTAGCTGATAATGTGTATTTTTTCTTATCTTTATTTGGACATACAAACCTAACTATATCTTTGCATTTTATGTTTTACTGGAGAAGAGACTCATCAAAAGCTCTTTGTTATATGTATCAACAATCAAACATCTAGAGCATGCAATTATTCTTAATTTTGCATGAAAATAAATTTGTACCATTTTTCTTATAAAGATGTAGTATTATTAATAATGTCCCTACTGTAATAAGTAACTACTTACAGGAAGAATTAAACAATTGACTTTATATCAATTATGAACATGAAAAGTACTAAAATAAGTATTTGGCAATTAATACACAATTGATAGAAATTGAAATCACAAGAAAGCCATTTAAAATGACAGTGCATATGGTCCTTAAATTATAGATTGTTCAAATAAAATTTCTCTAATTCATAAGAGTTAATATGCAACATTACCACTTAATGTGATATAAAACTTTAAATTATCAGTATTGATAATTAAGAATGATACCTGTTTACTTAAATATGTTTATTTGATTTTCACTGTAAGATGTTAATTATGGAAGAATTGAGAATTAAGAAAGACTTGGTCTATATTATTTCTAACAGGAAAATCAAAGTACTTTTAAATATATATGTATATATATAATATATGTAATGTATATGCATGAATATAGATACATATGTATAATAAATGTATTGTAATATATCTATCAGGTGATTATAATTTTTAAATTTTCTCAAGAAAAAGAATGACTATAAAAAACAGTCTTAAATTTAAATTTCATAGCATACTACTGTTTGTAATGACATGAGAGAAAAATAGATATGGAGGGGAAACCAAAAAGGAAGGGAGGGAAGGGGGAAAATGAGGAAGAAAGTGAGTACAGAAGAGGGACATGAGTGTATGATGTTAAGATAGAAGTGGAGGTGCTGGGTTTGTGGCTCAGAGGTAACATGCTTTTCTAGCATGTGTGAGGCACATGGTTCTATTCTCAGCACCACATACAAATAAACAAAATGAAGGTCAATAAACAACTGAAAAAATAAAAAAAGAAAAAAGAAGAAATATTACGAAAATTCCAAGCTTTGATGAATGTTAAATAAAAAAAATATGTTACATAGCCTTATGTAATTTCTAGACTATCCAAAATAGTCACTAAATGTTAGATTATTAGTGCCATAACTAAAAATCCATTGATCTTTCTTCTACATTCCGTGGCATGCTAGTGCTAAAATAAATTGTATTATTAATTCCCCCCCAAATCCTAATATTTCTACAGTAACTGACCCAGTTGAACATCAATGCAAGTAGACTCTATGAGACATGATGTGTATTTTGACGTTCATTTTTATTCAACACTGGTACATTACTATCTTCAGTTTATGCACATCATAGCATATATGTTTCATCAAAATTTCTCAAATTTATAGGCATTTGTTTCACTTTCAATCACTTCCTGCTTGAGAACACATGTATTCCTCCATGTTTCATAACTGCTCTTTTCATGAGACTTCTTCCCAAAAACATTATTTTCGATTTCCATTATCACATTTGAAGCAAAACGCACAAACCCGTCACAATAAACCATAACACTAATATTACCATTAGATGTATAACTGGTTGGAATGAATGGTTGTATATCGATATAAGATTTCTTACTTAGTTTCAGATATCAATTCAATCCATTATTTAAAGTGGAACCAGTTATATTATTTATTCACAGTACAGTCTATTCACGAATTATCTCTATATTCATAGACACAGGTACACCTCTTTGTACCCCCAATACTAATTTATACGTCCTCAAAATATAGCTCCCAGAAATGGTGGAAGAAATACCCATGTCACGTGATCTCCATATACATTTTATCACAGTAATATTCTGGACACAAAAAGCAAAGGTCACACTTATGATTGTACAAAACCTAAATGGAAAGTGAACATGGATTACTAAAAACATCCATGTCCAGGTTGCCTAATGCTCTCAAATGAAAATCCTATTGGTGACTACATATTTGTTTCTTCCAAAGATTATATATTCAAACTCAAACATGTTGAAAATGTCTAATCCTGTCACTCACTTTATACTTTGCCTGATTTTGTAATGTCTCTATTGATATCTGCTTTCCTACATATTTTCCCCAGTTAATCATTGTGACTTCCTCATCACATGTGCTGATATTTACATTCACTCTCTTAGCGATACCCTACTTCTAAAGAACTTTTGTTCCAAATCCTACACTCATTCTTCTTCCTAAACCTACCGACTATCTTCCTAATCCTACCGACTATCACTTTTTGACTGGATGTCCTCTTCTACATTCAATCATCCAAGGTGAAAGGTCCTATGCCATTGTATATCGATTTATCTGAAACATCTGTGCAGAATGTAATTCAACGCTAAGTATCCCAATCAAGGGACAAATGAAGTTCTGGGCTTCAAATCTTACTTAGATTTCTGTTTTCGTACATATATTTCACCTCTATATTCTTATAAATATCACAGGTTCCCAATACCATTATTCATCCAGCAGAATGGTTCCTAACCCATATCGAACATGTTAATAACACTAATCATACACTGTTCCCTCAATCTAACTTTACTGAGGAGCAGCGACAGTGTTGGTCTTACAATACAGGAATGTATGGGATCTTCCACCTGCTGAGAACATCAAAGGTACATGCAGAAATGATCTCTGGAGAAGATGTAGGCAGCTATGAAGGACCCGAGAGAGCAAAAGACATCTCCATGGCAAAGAACCTGGTAGGATGAAGGAATGTGTCTGAATCAGCCTCACTCTTCTTAATGTAGAGTAGACCAAACCAGGCCTGTGTGGAAAGCTCTTCCCAGGTGCGTATGGTTGATATACCATTCTAACATATGAAAGTGTCACAGGAAGTAGGGGCAGCCTCCATCTCTTGGGACCCTTGGAAGCAACTGTTAGGACAAAGTGGTTGCCAAGGCAGTTACCTCATTCAGTTCCTGAAAGAAGTGACCACACCTCACTTCCTTGATGATGAAAGTCTCTGAACTTGGGATCCAGGAAGAAAGGCACCCAGAGCCATTACCAATCCCAGTCCCAGTGGTCTCACTTGTTTGAATTTACCAAAGACAGAGTCAGTCTTTCTTCTTACCTGTTAAGGTCTGTAAACAAGTCAGATTGGCACCTGTTATTTTGCCAGAGAAATGTTAGAGTCTGTAAAAAAGTCTGGATGGCGCCTGGCAAAATGCCAGAGGGAGTGGTTTGTGAAGTAACAAAAGCGAGCCATTAAGTGTGGAGATTCCTTATTGTTTGACTGCTGTATCTATTTCATGCTAATTAGATAGGCTGTGTAAAATGTATAAATACCGCTCTTATTCAACAATAATCGGCTTCCACTCCTGCTGCATCAGTCTACCCAAGTTGTTCGTCACCCCCCTGGTTATTTTGCCCAGCCAGCCAGGCTGCGGCACTTACCTACTGATGTGAGGATGGCCAAATGCCAGGGAAGCTCTGAAGATAATTCTTTCCTGATAAAGCAGGTATTGGCTCACCACTGACTCCTGACTACTTCACAGAGTTAGCAAAGGAAAGCAGATTTGAGACAGGACAAGCAATTTTGGGGAACATAGTATGGCCCACCAGTCAGAGGAAACTCTGGATAGTCACAGACCAACTTGGAGGAAAGAGTTGCCTTTGTGGGTGTGGTTGTGGGTTTGTGTATTCCACTGTGTCTGTGGTTATAGACATTAGAAAAGAGAATGCATCAATGGAATTGTTCTGTCTAGTAGAAAGCTTCTCAGCATTCATCCTGCCAAATTTATGAATGGACTACGGCTTTCCTTATGAATGGGCAACACCTGCTATCTTCCTAAGTTCCTGTTTTCTTCCTGAATTCTGGCCACTCTCAAGAATAGGCTCATGGTTTTGTGTAAAAGATATGTACCACCTCCAAACTCTATAACATGGCCTTGTACTGGATAGCTGAAGGGAATGGAGAGGAACTCAGAAAACTCAGATATCAGTGTGACCAGTAAAGTGTCAGTGGAGAAACACTGATTTGGGCCTTTTGTTTACCTATTGTTCCGTTGCCCTGAATGTCTGGAAGGTCTTTGCCTCAGTCCACCCCTTTGTGAAACCTGAAGAAAACAGTTTTCTAATGGAAAATAATGAGCATCACCTGTGGCTCTTTGCTTAATTGCCGTGGAAAGGGATGTGTCTGAATCAGCCTCTTGGCCCTGTGTGAGGCTGTGACTTAGATTCTCACCACCTGATGAATCTAAGGAAAGATCTCATGTGTGCATCCAAAACCAAAATGGAAAAAGAGCAGTCTTGTGGATGAAGTCTCTCGCCTTCCTCTGTAAGGTTCCTGACTTCCATCAAGTGAGAATAGGTATCTTTGGTTCAAAAAGTTTTTCAAAGCCCTGCAGAGGCAAGCCCATAGGTGCTTGGATTTTCTCATAACTCCAATTCACATAAAGAATCTAAACCCCACAGACATAAGGCTCAAATTGCAGAAGCAGAGCAGTATTAATGGCAGGCCTAATTGATCACTCCTTGTTCACAGATAGGTTGTCAAGCCACCCTGACATTAGACAAATGAGGGTAGGGAGCATATTTTGGATACTGTCTTCAGCTGCACCCCTCATGGAAACTTCCAGCCAGAGGTTATGATGAGTGTCTATGTGGAAGTAGTTGAGAGCCATGTGGGAGTGTTTTGGTTTTAATTGTGGTCATTTGTTTGGCTGATGGAAGAGATGACTGGGTCCACCTTGGCTTGAACTCTGGTGTGAGTCTTCTTAGAGACTGAGTTCTGGAAATGACTGCAGAGATGTATTGCCATGAATTGTGTTGGGATTTTTGGAGGCCACGCATGGTAGTGGCCTTTGGAAACTGAGATCTAGGCCCGGGGGGCTTCCCACAGAGCACTGGGAATCTGAGCCAGAATATCACATGATTCTATTCTGAAAGACTTGACAGCCATAGTTGAGAGTAAAAACACACATGGACCTCACATTGTAGACCTCAATGGGCCTGGCTTCATTTGATCTTTTGGCCACTCTTTGGGAAGTCTTGCCTGTGAGAGTTCTCCAGATCTTTCATTGAAATGGGCTTTCTCACCTTTTAATGTTTCCAGAATGAATTAAATCCCACAGTGCCTCCAACCTCATCCTTGAAAAATGGCTAGATAAATATCATAAAAATTTGAAATTCCCATCACCAGGTGACACTAGATACACTTTGGATTTCCTGTTGCTCATCATGAGTGTACCAGACAGTGCCTTGATTGACTGGGTTTCATGAAAATGGTGTAGAACAATGATGCAAATAAGTTAAAGTCTGCTGAGTAGTGGGCCTAGAGCAGTGTTTTGCAGGTCTGTGATAAAACTTCTGTGGTGGGGTCATGTGGATCTGCCAAAAGGCTTGTAACTGACATGGTGCAGCCAGCAGACCCTTGTATGTAAAGGCATCTTGTTGAATGGAGAGGTTTCAGGGCAATGTTCAGAATCAGGTTGCTATGGTCAAGGGGGCAAGCTATGTGGGATAGAAGCCTGGTTGGTGCATTCTCCTGCAGACCCTGACGCACAACACGTGACAGATCTCCCTCCAGCACTGTGACCCAGTTGAATTCCTTGTAATTCCTGAAGCCAATACCAAACTCCCAGTGCAGCAGCAAGGACACCATGAAAAGTGGAGGATGACCAAATGGCTTCACAGTCCACACGGGGCCACACTTAGCCTTCAGTGGCAAGAGTTTACTTACAAAGAGAGAATTTAGCCTTGCTGCCTCACGTTCTTTGGAAAATAAGAAACCATGTTCTGCAGGTCACATAGATGGAGACCCAGCTTTGGTGGTCTCACTAGAAAGGAAGCCATAGGTCCTGACTACAACATATACTTCAAGTGGCCAACCTCAGAGGCAGGTTCTCCAGAAGTCTTTAGGCTGGCAGATCTCCATATTTGTGCAGTATTTACCCTGTCCCTTACTTTTTGAAACTCCTCTACCACCTCCAATATTGTGAACTCGTAACCATGTTCCATTCCTGATATGTATTCACAGATTTTCTAAATCTTCTTCTTTTATTTTGTCTTACTTGGGGCAAAGATAGTGTCAAGGTATTGTTGTGAAAGAGAGTAGGAAGATTTTGTGTAGCACATATTTGCATACACATTTGATTCATTTTCCTATTGTACATTTAAAATACTGAATCCCTGACACTAACCCATACCCTACTAGACTCTGACTACTAACCCTAATATGGTGGAGAGAAATAATGCAAACAGAAGTGAAATACAAACAGTTCAGAGGAGGCATGGTGTATAGTTGGATTTGCCTTTTGCATGATAAAGTGTAGGTGTTATAAATCTAGTCAATTTTTAATTAAAATAGTTCACCATGGGTTTTTGTAGTTAACAAATACGTGAATTCCTGTCTCCCTTTCTCTGTAGCCTACTCAGCACATGTATTTTTATATGCCCTTGCTCTGTAGCCTATTCAGCACATGTATTTTTATATGCACATATAGAATCCTACCTGGTATCACACGTACATTTTTGTGACTTGGCTGACTTGGAGATACAAATTGTGAGAAAAGATCACTCCTCCTAAAAGCAGTTGGAACTGAAAATTCAACCTATGTGTGATCTTCCTAGGAGAACAACATTGTACATAAATCCATGCTCAGTAAAATAAATTATTTTGCATCTGTGGATGTTATATATTTCATGATGAATATTGATTGGCTTATATATTGGTACTTTTTAATATCTCTGTGTGTGTTTTGGGTGTGTGTTTATATATATATATATATATATATATATATATATATATATATATATACACTCTCAAGATTTTTCAAAATATGAAATATATGTGTCTTATATACACTACCGAAATTCATTCATGTTCATGTATGTGGATTTATAATAAAAATTTCACAAGATTATTCTCAGAAGTATTCATTTACCTGAACTACATATTTGTTTTCTAGTACTTAAAACTAACTTCAGTGAATGTGCATACAAATACTAATATTTCTACAGTAATTGACCCAGTTTAACATCAATGCAAATAGATTCCTATGGGACATGGTGTGTATTTTGATGTTCATTTTTATTCAACATTGGTTCGTTAATATTTCTTCAGTTCATGCACATCATAGGATATATATTTCATCCACAAATTCACAAATTTATAGGCATTTGTTTCTCTTTCAATCACTTACTGCTTCAGAACACATGTATTCCTCCAGGTTTCTTGACTGGTCTTTTAATGAGACTTCTTTCCAAACACATTATTTTCGATTTCCATAATCACTTTTGAAGCAAATCTCACACAATCTTTATAATAAAACATAACGCAATTATACAATTAGATGAGTAACTGGTTGGAATGAATGATTGTATATCAATATAAGTTTTTGTGTATATTTTCACATATCAATTCAATCCATTATTTAAAGTGGAAACAGTTATATTATTTATTCACAGTATTGTCAATTCATGCATTAATTCTATATTCATAGACACAGAGTACAAATCTTTGTACCGCCAATAATAATTTATACATCTTCAAAATATTGCTCTCAGAAATGGTATAAGAAATACTTATGTCACCCAATCTACATATACATTTTATCACAGTAATATTCGGGACCCAAAATGCAAAGGTCAAACATATGATTGTACCAAAGCCTAAATTGAAAGTGAGCATGGATTACTAAAAACATCCATGTACATGTTGCCTAATGTTCTCAAATGTCAATCCTATTTGTGACAACATATTTTTTTCTTCCTTAGATTATATATTCAAACTCAACCCTGTTGAAAATATCTAATCCTATCACTCACTTTATACTTTTCCTGATTTCTTAATGTCTCTATTGATATCTGCTTACCGACATATTTTCCCCAGTTCATCATTGTGACTGACTCTTCACATGTGCTCACATTTAAATTCACTCTCTATCCGAAACCCTATTGCTTGAGAACTTTTGTCCAAAACCTATACTCACTCTTTTTTCCGAAACTGAATATCTTTCTAATAATTTCAACTATCCCTTTTTGACTAGAAGTTCTCTTCAACATTCCATCATCCAACGTACAAGGTCCTATGCCATTGTACTGAATTTATCTGAGACATCTCTGCAGAAAATAATTCAAATCTAAGTATCCCAATCAAGGGCCCAATGCCCTTCTGGGCTTCAAATCTTACCTACATTTCTGTTTTCATACTAATATTTCACCTATATTTTCTTGTAAATATTGCAGCTTCCCAATCATTCCTGCAGAATGATTCCTAACTCATATCGAACATGTTATTAATCCTAATCATGCACTGTTCCCTCAATCTAACTTTACAGAAGATTAGAGACAGAGTTGGTCTTTCAATATAGGAATGTAGCAGATCTTCCACATGCTAAGATCCTCAAAGGTCCATACAGAAATCATCCCTGGAGAAGATGTATGGCGCTATGAAGGACCTCAGAGAGAAAAAGTCATCTCCATGTAATGGCTCACCGCTGGCTCCTAATAACCTCACAGAGTTGGCCCAGGAGACCAGATCTGAGACAGGACAGGCCATTTCTGGGAACATAGTATGGCCCACCAGTAAGAGGACACTCCGGATAGTCACAGACCTACTTGGGGGAAGGAGGTGCCTTTGTGGGTTGGGTGTGAGTTTGTGGTCTTGTCTCATTTTCTGAGAATAGGTAGGAAAGGCAGTATGTTCATTTTGGAGTGGATGGTTTCTAGAAAGTCGTTTGACAAGGAGTGTGTTTCTATGTCTGGGTATCCCACTGTGTTCGTGGATGAAGACATTAGAAAGAGCATGCATCAATGGATGTGTTCTGTCTAGTAGAAAGCTTCCCAGCATTCATCCTTCCCAATTTATAGATGGACTTGGCTTGCCTTCTGGATGGGCAACACCTACTGTCTTCCTAAGTTCCTGTTTTCTGCCTGAATTCTGGCCACTAACCATAATAGGCTCATGGTTATGTGTCCAAGATATGTACCACCTCCAAGCTCTGGGACATGGCCATGTACAGGATAGCTGAAGGGAATTGGAGCATCTCAGAAAACTCAGATATCAATGTGACCAGTAAAGTCTCTGTGGAGAAACCCTGCTTTGGGCCTTTTGCATACCTATTCTTCTGTTGCACTGAATAACAGGAAGGTCTTTGATTAGGCCACGCCTTTGTGAAGCCTAAAGAAAACAGTTTTCAAATGGAAATGAATGGGCATCACCTGGGGCTCTTTGCTTAATTGTTTGGAAAGGGATGTGTCTGAATTGGCCACTTGGCCCTGTGTGAGGCTGTGGCTTAGATACTCAGCACCTAATGGACCTAAAGAAAGATCCCATGTGTGCACCCAAATCCAAAATGTCCAAAAAGCATTTATTGTGGACTACGTCTCTCGCCTTCCTCTGTAAGGTTCCTGATCTCCATCAAGTGAGAATAGGGATCCTTTGCATCAAATGAGTACTTCAAAGCCTTGCAGAGTCTAGCCCACTGGTGCTTGTGATTACTCATGACTCCAGTTCACATAAAGAATCTAAATCCCACAGTCAGTAAGCCTCAAATTGGAATTGTGGAGCAGTATTAAAGGCAGGGCTCTATGATCATTCCGTGTTCAAAGGAAGGGTGTCCAGGCAACCCTGACTTGTGACAAATGAGGTGCGAGGGTGCTTATTTTGAACACTGTGTTGGTCTGTGCCCCTCATGAAAACCTCAAGCCAGAGGTTATTATTAGTGTCTATATGGAAGAAGATGAGTGCCATGTGGGAGTCTTTTGTTTTTAATTGTGGTCATTTGTGTGGCGGTTGGAAGAGATGTCTGGTTCCACCTGGGCTTGAACTCTGGTGTGATTCCCCTTAGAGACTGAGTTGTGGAACTGTCCTCAGAGAAGTATTGCCATGAATTGTGTTGAGATTTTAGGAGGCCACACATGAGATTCTCCCTGGGAACTGAGATCTAGGCCCAGGGTGGCTTTCCACAGAGCATAAGTAATCTCAGCCAGGATATCACACGATTTTATTGTTAAAGACTTGGCAGCCATAGTTGAGAGTCAAAACACACATGGAGCTCACATTGTAGACCTCAATGAGCCTGGCTTCATGTGACCTTTTGGCCACACTTTGGGAAGCTTTGCCTCTGATAGTTCTCCATTTCTTTCGTTCAAATGAGTTTCCTCGCCATTTAATGGTTCCTGAATGATTGGAAACCCACAGTGCCTCCAACTTCACCCTTAAAAAATAGCTAGATAAATACCACCAAATTTTTGAAATTCCCTTGACCAAGTGGCACTGGAGAAACTTTGGATTCCTGTTGCTGATTATGAGTATACCAGACAGTGCCTTGATTGACTTGGTTTCACGAAAATGCTGTAGAACAGAGATGCCAGTAATTTGGAGCCTGCTGAGTAGTTGGCCTAGAGCAGTGGTGGGGAGGTGTCTGAAATAACATCTGTGGTGAGGCCATGTTTATCTGCCATTGGCTTCCAAATGGCTTGTGACTGACATTTTGCATCCAGCAGACCCTTGTATGTAAAAGCATCTTGTTATATGGAGAGGTTTCAGGACAATATTCAGAATCAGGTTGCTATGGTCAATGGGGCAAGCTCTGTGGGAAAGAAGCTTGCTTGGTGCATTCTCCTGCAGACCCTGACCCACCACATGTGACAGAATTCCCTCCAGCACTTTGTCCCAGTGGAACTCCTTGTATTTCAAGAAACAGATACCAAACTCTCAGTGCAGCAGCAAGAAACACCACAAAAAGTGGAGGATGAAAAAATGGCTTTACAGTAAAGACGAGGAGACACTTAGCACGCAGTGGCTACAGTTTACCTACAAAGAAAAAATTCAGCACTGCTGCCTCATGTTCATTGGGAAATAAGAAACAATGTCCTCCGGGTCACATAGATGCAGACCCAGTTATGATGGTCTAACTAGAACGGAAGCTAAATCTCCTGACAGCAACATATATTTCAAGTGCCCAAACTCAGAGGCAGTTTCTCAAAAGTCTTTAGGCCAGCAGAGCTCCATGTTTGTGGAGTGTTTACCCTGTCCCTTACTTTTGGAAACTCCTATACCACCTCCAAGTATATGAACTACTGAGCATATTCCATTCCAGATATGTATTCACAGATTTTTGTAAATCATGCCCTCTAATTGTGTCTTACTTTAAGCGAAGATGATGTCAAGGCATTGTTCTGGATGAGAGTGGGAACATTTTTTTGTATCACATATTTGCATAAATATTGAATTTATTTTCCTATTTTCAATTCGAAATACTGAATCCCTGACACTAACCCAAAACCTACTAGACTCTGACTACTAATCCTAATATGATGGAGTAAAATAACCCACACAGAATAGAAATACAACCAGTTCAGAGGAGGCATGGTGTATAGTTGTACTTTCCTTTTGCATGATAAAGGGTTGGTGTTATAAATCTTGTCAATTTGTAGTTAAAATAGTTCTCTATGTGTTTTTAAAGTTAACAAATATGTGAATTCCTGTCTCCCTTTCTCTGTAGCCGATTCAGCACATGCATTTTTATATGCACATATAGAATACTACATGGTATCACACGTACATATTTGTGAGGTAACTGACTTTGCAAATACACATTGTTAGAAGAAAACACTTCTTCTAAATGCTGTTGGAACTGAAAATTCAACCTATGGGTGAGCTTCCTAGTTGAACAACATAAATCCATATTTAGTAAAATCAATATTTTTGGATCTGTGGATGATATATATTTCATGGTGAATTTCGATTGCCATAAATAATGCTACTTTGTAATGTCTGTATTTAGGTTTGTGTGTGTGTGCGTGTGTGTGTGTGTGTGTGTGTGTGTGTGTGTGTATTCACTCTGCTGATTATTCAAAATATAAAATATATGTGTCTTATTATACACTAACTAAATTCATTCATATTCATGTATTTGGATTTATAATCAACGTTTGAGAAGATTATTCTCAGAAATATTTTTCCACCTGAAATACATGTTTGTTTCCTAGTACTGAAAACTAACTTCAGGGGATCATATTATGGCAGCGATGGGGGTTCATTACCCACCTGTACCGCGTCACTTTGCAGGAGAAGGAGGTGTTAGAACGGCTAAAATCTATCTTATTAGAAATTTCCAGGAAAATTGGTGTGCTCCAAAACCTACAGGAAGGATTTCCATTGCACAAGGACCAGCTACAGGGACTCAAACACCAGCAATTTGTCCTCACGGAGGGTCACGCTGCTTATTTAGCCAATCGCCCCACGGCTTGTGTCTGCAATGCGCGCTGGGAAACGACGAGAGAGCAACACAAAGATACAGTCTGTGGATTATGCGGGCTCCTGCCATCTGGGCAATCACTGTTCTCAGTGCTGAATTCTGGGTTTGAAATGGGGGAAGGAAGCGGTCAAATTCGGTTTCCCACACCGGTGAGACCACAGAGGAAGATAGCGGTCACCATCTTGGAGAGCTGATGTCACCATCCCTGTTTTCGACTGATCACAGCTCATTCAGATACAGAACAGGTAATTTCAGGCTGCCATTCGCCTTCATCTTGCAGACAAATTACTCAGGGTCAGTGCTAAAGAACCCATGAAAATTGCTTCTTGGATCGTTCTCCTATCAGAACATACACCGAGCCCGGAGCGGCTGAATTCCGGGTCCCGGAACTGCTCTGGCCCAGGGCTAAAGAACCTGCGGAAACTGTTTCTTGGTCTGGGTCCTGCTGAATACTGTAGAGGTAAATGCCAACTGAGCCTTCATAGACAGTGGCAACAGGTTTGAGACGGGGCTTGTGAGGGCCGGTCAGGACTCACCCGTTGCTTTGGTCACCCGACAAAGGGAATGAAATGCTGCCATTTACATGGGATACCAACATGGCAGACATCTGATGTGATCACAAAGCGGTGGAGGAGATAACTTCATCGATACCAGCGGCGAGAGAAATAGTTGGTCTCCTGGTAAAGAAAGTGAGTCACAAACATCTGAGTCTCTCTCATTTTGTCATCAAGCCAGAGGTGCAGAGCAGAGCTGCCGCCTGTGCCTGGAACAGGCCCAGCGACCCACTGGCGTGGTAGTCACGTCACCCCAATTGGAGTAGGGGCAGAGCAGAGCCGACACCCATGCCTGCAAGGTAGGCAGACGTATGACCGACTGGCAGAACAGGCCTAGCGGCCGGTCAGCATGGTAGACAGATCACCCCAATTGGAGGAGCAGCACAGCCGCCAAATGCACCTGCAATGGAGACTTTCCCACTATACAAGAGCAATATAAATATACAGGGGGAAAATTACAAAAACACAACAGTTTCACCAAGCAGAAAGAAACGCAAGCTGTATGAAAAGACAAGGAAAGAAAGGACCACAAGCAATGCAGGTCAACTCAACTTTAGAAGAGGTAATCGATGCAGCATATGGAATGTCAGATAAAGAATTCAGGATATACATGCTTCAGGTGATCTGGAATCTCAAGGAAGACATTAGACAGCAAAAATCAGACAATGAAAGATCACTTCGACAATGAATTACATAAAAAAATCCATGTAGCAAAGATCAACTATACAGGGAGATAGAGGTTATGAAAAACAAACGAACTGAAATCTTAGAAACGCAGGAAGTAATGAACCATCTTAAAAACTCAATTGAGAATACTACCATCAGAGCAGAATACTTAGAAGATAGAACATCAGACAATGAAGACAAAGTATTTCAACTCAAAAAGAATATATACAGCTCAGCAAGACTGTTAAGAAACCATGAGCAAAACTGCAAGAAATATGGGATAACATAAAGAGAATAAACATAAGACTCATTGGGATACAGGAAAGTATAGAGGTCCAAACCAAAGGAGTGAGCAATCTATTCAATGAAATAATAGGAGAAAAATTCCTAGACTTGAAGAATGAGACAAAATCCCAAATCCTAAAAGTCTACAGGACGCCGAACGTGCAAAATCATAAGAGATCCACACCTAGACACATTGTAATGAAGATACCCTACATACAGAATAAGGTGAGAATTTTAAAAGCTACAAGAGAAAGGAAGCAGATTATAGTTAGTAGTAAACAAACCAGGATAACAGCTGATCTTTCAACACAGACTCTGAAAGCTAGAAGATCCTTTAATAACATATTTCAAACACTGAAAGAAAATGGGTTCCAACCAATTATCATGTATCCAGCGAAATTAAGCTTCAGATGGAAGATGAAATTAAAACCTTCCATGATAAACAAAAGTGAAAAGAATTTGCAGCTAGAAAACCATCTCTTCAAAACATCCTCGGCAAAACATTACAGGAAGTGGAAATGGAAAATACCAATGAAAACCAACAGTGGGAGGTAGGACATTAAAGGGGGGAAAATAATCAAAGAGGAAAACAAACTATGTTTAGTAACATAAATAAACAAATATGGCTGGAAGAACAACCCATATCTCAATAATAACCAAAAATCTTAATGGCTTAAACTCACCAATTAAGAGACACAGGCTAGTAGAATGGATCACAAAACAAGAACCAACAAAATGCTGCCTACAGGAGACGCATTTTATAGGAAAAGACATACATAGACTGAGGGTGATACTTGGAAAAATCAAATCACTCTTATGAACTTCGAAAACAAGCAGGAGTGTCCATACTCATATCAAATAAAATAGATTTCAAGCCAAAGTTAATCAAAAGGGATAAAGAAGGACACTACATACTACTCAAGGGAACCATACGCCAACAAGACATACCAATCATAAATATATATGCCACAAACAATGGTGCAGCTTTGTTCATCAAACAAACTCTTCTCAATTTCAAGAGTCTAATAGACCACAATACAGTAATCATGGGAGACATGAACACACCTCTCTCACCACTGGACAGATCTTCCAAACTAAAGTTGAATAAGGAAACTATAGAACTCAATAACACAATTAATAACCTAGACTTAATTGACATATATACAATATACAACCCATCATCAAGAAGTTACACTTTTTTCTCAGCAGAACATGGATCCTTCTCAAAAATACATCATATATTATGTCACAGGGCAATTCTTAGACAATAAAAAGGAGTAGAGATAATACCATGCATTTTATCTGATCATAATGGAATGAAATTAAAAATCAACGATAAAAAAGGAAGGAAAAATCATTCATCACTTGGAGAATGAACAATAGGTTTCTGAATGATCAATGGGTTATAGAAGACATCAAGGAAGAAATTAAAAAATTCTTAGAGATAAATGAAAACACAGACACAATATATCGGAATCTATGGGACACATTGAAAGCAGTTCCAAGAGGAAAATTCATTGCTTGAGTTCATTCCTTAGAAAAAGAAAAAACCAACAAATAAATGATCTCATACTTCATCTCAAAATCTTAGAAAAACAAGAGCAAACAACAGCAAAAGAAGTAGAAGGCAACAAATAATTAAAATCAGAGAAGAAATTAATGAAATCGAAACAAAAGAAACAATTGAAAAAATTGACAAAACAATACATTGGTTTTTTGAAAAAATAAATATAATCGACAGACCCTTAGCCATGCTAACAAAGAGAAGAAGAAAGAGAACTCAAATTACTAGCATATGAAATGAAAAAGGAAATATAACAAGAGACACTTCAGAAATACAGAAGAAAATCAGAAATTATTTTGAATTAATATACTCCAATAAAATAGAATATAGTGAAGGCATTGATAAATTTCTTAAGTCATATGATGTGCCCAGATTGAGTCAGGAGGATATAGACAACTTAAACATTCCAATATCAATTGAGGAAATAGAAGAAACCATCAAAATACTACCAACTAAGAAAAGCCCAGGACCGGATGGGTATAGAGCAGAATTATACAAAACCTTTAAAGAAGAACAAAAACCAATACTTTTCAAGGTATTTCATGAAAAATGCAAAAATCCTCAAAAAAATTCTGGCGAATCAGACACAAAAACATGTATATAAAAAAAATGTGCACCATAATCAAGTAGGATTCATTCCTGGGATGCAAGGCTGGTACAATATACGGAAATCAATAAATGTTATTCATCACATCAATAGACTTAAAAATAAGAACCATATGATCATCTCGAGAGATGCGGAAAAAGCATTTGACAAGGTACAGCATCACTTTACGTTCAAAACTCTAGAAAAACTAGGGATAACAGAATCATACCTCAATATTGTAAAAGCAATCTTTGCTAAGCCTCAGGCTAGCATCATTCTGAATGGAGAACAATTGAAGGCATTCCCCCTAAAATCTGGAGCAAGACAATGATGCCCTCTCTCACCCCTTCTGTTCAACATAGTTATCGAAACACTGGCCAGAGCAATTAGAAAGACTAAAGAAATTAAAGGCATTAAAATAGGAAAAGAAGAACTCCAATTATCGCTATTTGCAAAAGACATGATTCTATACCTAGCAGACCCAAAAGGGTCTACAAAGAAACTATTAGAGGTAATAAATGAATTCAGCAAAGTGGCAGGATATTAAATCACCACGCATAAATCAAAGGCATTTTTGTATATCAGCGACAAATCCTCTGAAATGGAAATGAGGACAATCACTCCATTCACAATATCATCAAAAAAATAAATAAAATACTTGGGAATCAACCTAACAAAAGAGGTGAAAGACATATACAATGAAAACTACAGAACCCTAAAGAGAGAAATAGAAGAAAATCTTAGAAGATGGAAAAATATACCCTGTTCATGGATAAGCATAACTAACATCATCAAAATGACGATATTACCAAAAGTTCTCTATAGGTTTAATGCAATGCCAATCAAAATCTCAAGGTCATTTCTTGTAGAAATAGATAAAACAATTATGAAATTCATATGGAAAAATAAAAGACCCAGAATAGCAAAAACAGCTCTAAGCAGGAAGTGTGAATCAGGCAGTATACCGATACCAGACCTCAAACTATACTACAGATCAATAGTAACAAAAATAGCATGGTACTGGTGACAAAACAGGCGGGTGGACCAGTGATACAGAATAGAGGACACAGAAACCAATCCAAAAAACTACAGCTATCTTATATTTGATAAAGGGACTAAAAGCATGCAATGGAGGAAGGATAGCATCTTCAACAAATGGTGCTGGGAAAACTGGAATTCCATATGTAACAAAATGAAACTGAATCCCCTCCTCTCACCATTCACAAGAGTTAACTCATAATAGATCTAGGAGGTTGATATCAAATCAGAGACACTGCATCTGGTGGAAGAAAACTTTTGCCACCATCTACATACTGTGGTGTCAGGCTCCAAATTTCTCAATAGGACACCCATAGCACCAGAGTTAATCCCTAGAATCAACAAATGGGACTTACTCAAACTAAATACATTTTTCTCAGCAAAAGAAACAATAAGAGAGGTAAATAGGGAGCCTACATCCTTGGAACAAATCTTGACTCCTCACACTTCAGATAGAGCCCTAATATCCAGAGTATACAAAGAACTCAAAAAAATTAAACAATAAGAAAATGAATAACCCAATCAACAAATGGGCCAATGACCTGAACAGACACTTCTCAGAGGAGGACATACAATCAATCAATAAGTACATGAAAAAATGCTCACCATCTCTAGCAGTCAGAGAAAAGCAAAACAAACCCACCCTAAGATACCATCTCACTGCAGTAAGATCGGCAGCCATTATGAAGTCAAACGCCATCATGTGCTGTCGAGGATGTGGGGAAAAGGGCACACCTGTACATTGCTGGTGGGACTGCAAATTGGTGCAGCCAATTTGGAAAGCAGTATGGAGATTTCTTGGAAAGCTGGGAATGGAACCACCATTTGACCTATTCCCCTTCTCGGTCTATTCCCTAAAGAACTAAAAAGAGCATGCTACAGAGATACTGATAAATCGATGTTCATAGCAGCACAATTCACAATTGCAAGACTGTGGAACCAACCTAGATTCCCTTCATTAGATGAATGGATTAAAAATGTGGCATTTATATAGAATGGCTTGTGACTCACAAGGTGCAGCCAGCAGACCCTTATATGTAAAGGCAAATTGTTATATGGTTTGGTTTCAGGTAAATGTTCAGAATCAGGTTGCTATGGACACGGGGGCAAACTATGAAAGATAGAATATTGGATGGTGCATTCTCCTGCAGAACCTGACCATACACACTTGACAGAACTCCCTCCAGCACTGTGTCCCAGTTGAACTCCTTGTATTTCGTGATGCAAATACCAAACTCCCAGTGCAGCAGCAAGAAACACCACGAAAAGTGGAGGATGACCAAATGGCTTCACAGTTCACACGGGGAGACACTTAGGTTTCAGTGTCCACAGTTTACTTAGGAAGAGAGAATTCAGCACTACGGTCTCATGTTCATTGGAAAATAAGAAACCATGTCCTCCAGGTCACATAGATGCAGACCCATCTTTGATGGTCTCACTACAAAGGAAGCTAAAGCTCCATACAACAAAATATATTTCAAGTGCCCAACCTCAGAGGGACTTTCTCAAGAAGTCTTTAGGCCAGCAGAGCTCCATGTGTGTGGACTGTTTAAACTTTCCCTTACTTTTGGAAACTCCTTTACCACCTCCAATTTTTTGAACTTCTGAGTATATTTTATTCCACATATGAATTCACAGATTTTCTAACTCTTCTCCTCTAATTGTGTTTTACTAGGGTCGAAGGTAATGACAAGGCATTGTTCTTGATGAGAGTTGGAAGATTTTTGTGTAGCATATGTTTGCGTACACATTGGATTCATTTTCCTATTTTCCATCCAAAATACTGAATCTCTGACACTATCCCATACCCTACTAGACTTTGACGATTAATCCTAATATGGTGAAGAAAAATAACCCAAAGAGAATAGAAATACAAGCAGTTCAGAGGAGGCATGGTGTATACTAGGTCTTGCCTTTTGCATGATAAAGGGTAGGTATTATAAAAATTGTCAATTTTTAATTGAAATAGTTCTACATGTGTTTTTAAAGGTAACGAATATGTGACTTCCTGTTTCCTTTTCTCTGTAGCCTATTCAGCACATGTGTTTTTATACGCACATATAGAATCCTACCTGGTATCACACATAATTTCTTTTGAGGCTACTGACTTGGAAGATAAAAATTGTGAGTAGAGATCATTCCTCCTAAACGCTGTTGAAACTGAAAATTCAACCTATGTCAGCTTCCTAGTAGAACAACATTATACATGAATCCATGTTAAGCAAAATGAATATTTTTCGATATGTGGATTATATATATTTCATGATGAAATGTGATTGGCATATATATTGCTACTTTTAATGTCTGTGCATGTGTCTGTGTGTGTGTGTGTGTGTGACTCTCCAAGTTTTTTAAAATATGAAATATATGTGTATTATATACACTCCCTAAATTCATTCATGTTCATGTATGTGGATTTATAATCAACTTTTCAGAAGATTATTCTCAGAAATATTCATCCACCTTGAATACATATTTGTTTCCCATTAATGAAATCTGACTTCAGTTAATGGTTCATACAAATCCTAACATTTCTACATTAACTGACCCAGTTTAACATCAATGCAAGTAGATTCCTATGGGACATGATGTCTATTTTGAACTTCATTTCTATTCAACACTGCTACATTTCTATTTCTTCACGTTTAGCCCATCATAGCATATATATTTCATCCACAAGTTTACAAATTTAGAGGCATTTGGTTCACTTTAAATCCCTTCCTGCTTTAGAACACATGTATTCCTCCAGGTTTCTTGACTGGATTTTTTGAGACTTCTTTCCAAACACATTATTTTCGATTTCCATAATCCTTTTGAGGAAAATCAGACACACCCTTCATGATAAACCATAACCTAATATTACCATTAGATGTATAACTGGTTGGAATGAATGATTTTATATCAATATTAGATTTCCTGTATATTTTCAGATATCAATTAAATGAATTATTTAAAGTGGAACCAGTTATGTTATTTATTCACAGTATGGTCTATTCATGCATTATCTCTATATTCACAGACACAGCGTACACCTCTTTGTACCCCCAATACTAATTTATACGTCTTCTCAATATTGCTCCCGGAAATGGTGGAAGAAATACTCATGTCACCTGATCTACATATACATTTTATCACAGTAATATTCTTGACAAAACTGCAAAGGTCACACTTATGATTTTACAAAGCCTAAATGGAAAGTGAACATGGATTACTAAAAACATCCATGTCCAGGTTGCCTAATGCTCTCAAATGTCATTCTTTGGTGACTACATATTTGTTTCTTCCTAAGATTATATATTCAAACTCAATCCTGTTGAAAATGTCTAATCCTAACAATCACTTTGTACTTTGCCTAATTTCCTATTGTCTTCCTTGATATTTGCTTTCCTACATTTTTTCCCTAGTTCATCATTGTGAATGACTCTTCACATGTGCTGACATTGGCATTCACTCTCTAATCGAAACCCTATTGCTAAAGAATTTTTTTTTTCCAAATTCTATACTCACAATTCTCCCGAAAACTACCTTCTGTCTTTCTAATCTTACCGACTATCCCTTTTGGAGTTGATGTTCCCTTCTAAATTCAATCATCCAAGGTACAAAGTCTTATGCCATTGTATATTGATTTATCCAAGAAATCTCTGCTGAAGGTAATTCAATGCTAAGTATCCCAATCAAGGGCCCAATTCCCTTCTGGGCTTCAAATCTTACCTAGATTTCTGTTTTCATACATATATTTCACCTCTATGTTCTTATAAATATAGCAGATTCCCAATATCATTATTCATCCCTCAGAATAATTCCTAACCCAAATTGAACAAGTTATTAATGCTAACCATACACTGTTCCCTCAATCTAACTTTACAGAAGAGCGGGACAGAGTTGTATTGTAAGACCTTACAATACAGAAATATAGGGGATCTTCCACCTGCTGAGAACCTCAAAGGTCCATGCAGATATGACCCCTGGAGAAGATGTAGGCAGATATGAAGGACCAAACAAGGCCTGTGTGGAGAGCTGTTCCCGGGTGCCTATGGTTGATATACCATTCTAACTTGTGAAAGTGTCACATGAAGTAGGGGTAGCCACCAGCACTTGTCCCCGTTGAACTCCTTGTATTTAGTTAAGCAAATACCAAACTCCCAGTGCAGCAGCAAGAAACACCACGAAAATGGAGAATGAACAAATGGCTTCACAGTCCACATGGGGAGACACTTAGCCCCCAGTGGCCACAGTTTACCTACAAAGAGGGAATTCAGTACTGCTGCCATATGTTCATTATAAAATAAGATACCATGTCCTCCAGGTCACATAGATGCACACCCAGCTTTGATGGTCTCACTACAAAAGAAGCTATAGCTCCAGACAACAATATAAATTTAAGTGCCCAACCTCTTAGCCAGTTTCTCAAGAAGTCTTTAGGCCAGCAGAGCTCCATGTTTGTGTTGTGTTTACAATGTCCCTTACTTTGAGAAACTCCTCCACCATATCCAAGGTTGTGAACTCCTGAGAATTTCCCATTCCAGATTGGATTTATTTTGCAATTTTCCATTCTACAGTAACTGACCTAGGTTTACATCAATGCAAGTAGATTCCTATGGAACATGATGTGTATTTTGAAGTTCATTTTTATTCAACACTGTTACATTACTATTTCTTCAGTTTATGCACATAATAGGATATATATTTATTCCACAAGTTAGGAAGTTTATAGGCATTTGTTTCACTTTCAATCACTTTCTGCTTCAGAACACATGTATTCCTCCATGTTTCTTGACTGGTCTTCTCATGAGACTTCTTTCCAAACACATTATTTTCTATTTCCGTAATCACTTTTGAAACAAAACTCACACACCCTTCATTATAAACCATAACTCTAAGATTACCATTAGATGTATAACTCTTCGGAATGAATGATTGTATATCAATATAAGATTTCCTATATATTTTCAGATATCAATTCAATCCATTATTTAATTGGAACCAGTTATATTTTTTCCCAGTATGATCTATGTATGCATAATCTCTATATTCATAGACACAGCATACACCTCTTTGTACCCCCAATACTAATTTATTCGTCTTCACAATATTGCTCCCGGAAATGGTGGAAGAAATACGCATGCCACCTGATCTACATATACATTTTATTACAGTAATATTCTGGACACCAAATGCAAAGGTCACACTTATTATTGTACCAAAGCCTAAATGGAAAGTGAGCATGGATTACTAAAAACATCCATGTCCACATTGCCTAATTCTCTCAAATGTCAATCCTATTCGTGACTACATATGTGTTTCTTCCTAAGATTATATATTCAACCTGAACCCTTTGAAAATGTCTAATCCTATCACTTTATAGTTTGCCTGATTTTGTAATGTCTCTATTGATATCTGCTTTCCTATATATTTCCCAAGTTCATCATTGTGATTGACTCTTCACATGTGCTGACAAATATTCACTCTCTAACCAAAACCCTATTGCTAAAGAACTTTTGTTTCAAATACTATACTCACTCTTCTTCCAATACCTACCGACTATGTTCCTAATCCTACCGACTATCCCTGTTTGACTCCATGTTCTCTTGTACATTCAATCATCCAAGGTAGAAGATCCTATGCCATTGATTATAGATTCATCTTAGACATCTGTGCATAACATAATTCAATGCTAATTATCCCAGTCAAGGTCCCAATGCCATTCTGGGCTTTGAATCTAAACTAGATTTCTGTTTTCATAATTATATTTCATCTCTATATTCTTTTAAATATTTTAGGTTCCAAATACCACCATTCATTCAGCAGAATGATTTCTAACCCAAATCAAACATGTTGTTAACCTTAACCATTCACTGTTCCATCAATCTAACTTTACAGAAGAGCAGGGATAGAGTTGTATGAGATCTTTCACCTGATGAAAACCTCAAAGGTACATGCATAAATGATCTCTGAAGAACATGAAGGCAGCTATAAAAGACCTGAGAGAGCAAAAGTCATCTTCAATGGCAAACAACCTGGTCAGGATGAAGGGTTCTGACTGAATCAGCCTCTCTCTTCTTAATGTAGAGAAAATGGACCAAACCCAGCCTGTGTGGGTAGCTGTCCCAGGGCGCCTATGATTGATATACCGTTCTATCTTGTGAAAGTGTAACAGGAAGTAGGGGCAGCCTCCTTCTCATGTGACACTTGGAAGCCACTGGTAGGACAAAGTGGTTGCCAAGGCAGTAACCTCATTCAGTTCCTGAAGGAAGTGACCTCACCTCACTTCCTTGGTGATTAAAATCTCTGAACTTGGGATTCATGAAGCCAGTCACCCATAGCCAGTCCCAGTCCCAGTCCCAGTGGTCACACTTGTTTGGATTTACCAAAGACAGAGTCAGTCTTTCTTGGTAACTACTGATGTGAGGATGGCCAAATGCCAGGAAAGCTTTAAAGAGGAGCTGTTTCTGAGAAAGCAGGTAGTGGCTCACCTCTGGCTCCTGACACCTTCACAGAGTTAGCCAAGGAGACCAGATCTGACACAGGTCAGGCCATTTCAGGGGAACATAGTATGGTCCACCAGTCAGAGGACACTCTGGATATTCACAGACCTACTTGAGTTAAGGAGGTGCCTTTGTTGGTGTGGGTGTGAGTTTGTGGTTTTGTCTCATGTTCTGAGAATAGGTAGGAAAGGCAGTTTGTTTGGATTGGAGTGGACTGTTTCTAGTAAGTCGTTAGACAAGGCGAGTGCTTCTATGTCTGTGTTTTCCACTCTGTCCGTGGTTGTAGACATTAGAAAAGAGAATGCATCAAGGATGTGTCCTGTCTAGTAGAATGCTTCCCAGCATTCTTCCTGCCCGATTTAGGAATGGACTGTGGCTCGCCTTATGCATGGGAAACACCTACTAACTTTCTAAGTTCCTGTTTTCTTCCTGAATTCCGGCAAACCTCAAGAATAGGCCCATGGTTTTGAGTCCAAGATATGTACCACCTCCAAGCTCTGTGAAATGGCCATGTGCTTGATAGCTGTAGGGAATAGGAACATCTTAGAAAACTCAAATATCTGTGTGACCAGTAAACTCTCAGTGGAGAAACCCTGCTTTGGTTCATTTGCATACTTATGGTTATGTTGCCCTGAATGTCAAGAAGGTCTTTGCCTCAGGCCACCCCTTTGTGAAGCCTGAAGAAAACTGTTTTCAAATGGAAATAAATGGGCATAACATGTGGCTCTTTGCTTAATTGCTTTGAAAAGGGACGTGTCCGAATCAGCCTTTTGGGCCTGTGTGAGGTTGTGGCTTAGATTCTCAGCACATGGTAGATCTAAAGATAGATTCCATTTGTGCAATCAAAACCAAAATGGCAAAAAATCACTCATTGTGGATGAGTCTCTTGCCTTCCTCTGTTAGGTTCTTTACCTCCATCAAGTGTGAATAGGAGTCCTTTAGGTCAAATGAGTTCTTCAAATCCCTGCAGAGGTGCTTGTGTTTTCTCAAGATTCCATATCACATAAAGAATCTATACCTGAGAGTCAGTAGGCCTCAAATTGGAGAAGGAGAGCAGTATTAATGGCAGGCCTATATGATCACTCCTGGTTCACAGGAAGGGTGTCCATGTCACCCTCACTTTAGGCAAATGAGGGGCAAGCGACATTATTTTGGACACTCTCTTGGGATGCATCCTGCATGGTAACCTCCAGCCAGAGGTTATGATGAATGTCTATATTTCAGAAGATGAGGGCCATGTGGGTGTCTTTTGGTTTTAATTGTGGTCATTCTTGTGGCAGTTGGAAGAGATGACTGGATCCACCTGGGCTTGAACTCTGGTGTCATTCCCCTTAGAGCCTGAGTTCTGGAACACATATCAAAGAAGAATTGCCATAAATTGTGTGGGGATTTTAAGAGGCCACGCATGAGAGTCACCCTTGGAAACTGAGATCTATGCCCACGGTGGCTTTCCACAGAGCACTGGGAATCTCAGACAGGATATCACATGATTTAATTCTGAAAGACTTGGCAGCCATATTTGATAGTCAAAAAACACATGGACCTCAATTTTAGACCTCAATGGGCGTGGCTTCATGTGACCTTTTGGCCACTCTTTGGGAAGCCTTGCCTGTGAGAGTTCTCCAGAGCTTTCATTGAAATGATCTTCCTCAACATTGAATGATTCCTGAATGAATTGAAATAAACAGTGCCTCCAACTTCATCCTTGAAAATTGGCTAGATAAATACCATGAAATTTTTAAAATTCCAATGACCAGGTGGCACTGAAGAACCTTTGGATGTCCTGTTGCTGATCATGAGTGTACCAGACAGTGCCTTGATTAACAGGCTTTCATGAATATGGTGTAGAACAGAGATGCCAGTAATTTGGAGCCTGCAGAATAGTGGGCCTAGAGCAGAGGTGATTAAGTGCGTGATAAAACATCTGTGGTGGGGTCATGTGGATCTGCCATTGTCTTCCAAATGGCTTGTGACTGACATGGTGCAGCCAGCAGAACATTGTATGTAAACGCATCATGTTATATGAAGAGGTTTAAGGGCAATGTTCAGAATCAGGTTGCTATGGTCACGGAGGCAACCTATGTGGTATACAAGTCCTGTTGGTGCATTCTCCTGCAGTCCCTGACCCACCATATGTGACAGAACTCCCTCCAGGACTGTGGTCAAGTTTAACTCCTTGTATTTCATGAAGCAAATACAAAACTCTCAGTGCAGCAGGAGACATTATAAAAAGTGGAGGATGATGAAATGGCTTCACAGTCCACATGGGGAGACACATAGCCCCCAGTGGCCATAGTTCACCTACAAAGAGAGAATTCAGCACTACTGCTTCATGTTCATTGGAAAATTATAAACCATGTCCTCCAGGTCACAGAGATGCATAAAGACGTTTGATGGTCTTACTAGAAAAAAAGCTAAAGTTCCTGAAAACTACATATATTTCAACTGTCCATCTTAGAGGCAGTTTCTCCAGACGTCTTTAGGCTGGCAAATCTTCATGTTTGTGGAGTTTTACATTGTCCCTTACTTTTGGAAACTCCTCTACCATCTCCAAGGTTGTGAAATCCGGAGCAGTTTTCATTTCAGGTATGAATTCAAAGATTGTCTAACTCTTTTTCTCTAATTGTGTCTTACTTGGGGTGAAGGTAATGTCAAGTTATTGTTCTAAATGAGAGTGGGAAAATTTTTTTGTAACACTAATTTGCATACACATTGATCCATTTCCAATTTTCCATTCGAAATACTGAATCCCTGACAGTAACTCATACCCTACTATACTCTGACTACTAATCCTAATATGATGAAGAATAATACCCAAATAGAATAAAAATACAAGCAGTTCAGAGGAGGCATGCTGTACAGTTGGACTTCCCTTTTGCATGATTAAGGGTAGGTGTTATAAATCTACTCAATTTTTAATTGAAATAGTCCTCCATGTGTTTATAAAGTTCACAAATATGTGAATTCCTGCCTCCCTTTCTCTGTAGCCTACTCAGCACATGTATTTTTATATGCACATACAGAATCCTACCTGGTATCACACGTACATTTTCATGAGTTGGCTGAATTGGCAGATACAAATTGTGAGAAGAGATCAGTCCTCCTAAACGCTGTGGGAACTGAAAATTCAAACTATGTGTAAGCTTCCCAGTAGAACAATATTATACATAAATCCATGTTCAGTATAATAAATATTTTGCATCTGTGAATGATGTATATTACATGATGAATTATGATTAGCATATATATTGATACTTTTTAATGTATATTTGTGTTTATTTTAAAAAATATATATATATATATATATATATATATATATATATATATATATATATATACACTCCAGATTTCTCAAAATATGAAATGTATGTGACTTATACACACTCTGTAAATTCATTCATGTTCATGTATATAAATTTATAATCAACTTTTCAGAAGATAATTCTCAGAAATATTCATCCACCTGAAATACATATTTATTTCCCAGTACTGAAAACAAATTTCAATCAATGGTGTTTACAAATCCTAATATTTCTACAGTAACTGACCCAGTTTAACATCAATGCCAGTAGATTCCTATGGGACATGATGTCTATATTGACCTTCATTTTAATCCAACACTGGTACATTACTATTTCTTCAGTTTTTGCACATCATAGGATATGTATTTCTTCCACAAGTTTAAAATATATAGGAATTTGTTTCACTTTCAAACACTTCTTGCTTCAGAACACATGTATTCCTCCATGTTACTTGACTGGTCTTTTCATGAGACTTCTTTCCAAATACATTATTTTCAATTTCCATAATCAATTTCGAAGCTAAACTCACACACTCTTCATGATGAACCATAACATTAATATTAACATTAGATGTATAACTGGTTGGAATGAATAATTGTATATCAATATAAGATTTCCTCTATATGTTCACGATTCAATTCAATCCATTATTTAAAGTTGGAACCAGTTATGCTTTTTATTCACAGTATTGTCTATTAATGCATTATCTCTATATTAATAGATACAGTGTACTCTTCTTTGTCCCTTCAATACTAATTTATACATCTTCAAAATATTGCTCCCAGAAATGGTGGAAGAAATACTCATGTCACCTTATCTATATATAGATTTTATCACAGGAATATTCTGGACACAAAAAACGAAGGTCACACTCATGATTGTATCAAAGCCTAAATGCCAAGGGAGCGTGGATTACTAAAAAGAACCATGTCCAGGTTGCCTAATGCTCTCAAATGTAAATCAAATTGGTGACTACATATTTGTTTCTTCCTAAGATTATATATTCAACCTCAAACATGTTGAAAATGTCTAATCCTATCACTCACTTCATACTTTGCCTGATTTGGTAATATCTTTATTGATACCTGCTTTCATACATATTTCCCCCAGTTCATCATTGTGACTGACACTTCACATATGCTGACATTTAAATTCACTCTCTACCCAAAACCCTATTGCTAAAGAACTTTTGGTCCAAATCCTATACTCACTCTTCTTTCTAAACCTACAGACTATCTTCCTAATGCTACTGACTATAGTTTTTTGACTCGATGTTCTCTACAACAATCAATTATCCAAGGTATAAGGTCCTATGCCATTGTATATCAATTTATCTGAGACACATGTGCAGAACATAATTCAAACCTAAGTATCCCACTCAAGGGCCCAGTTCCCTTCTGGCTTCCAATCTTACCTAGATTTCTGTTTTTATACTTATATTTTACCTATATATTTTTGTAAATATCACAGGCTCCCAATACCATTATTCATCCGGCAGAAAGATTCCTAACGCAAATCAAACATGTTATTAACCCTAAACATACACTTTTCCCTCAATCTAACTTTACAGAAGAGGAGGGACAGAGTTGGTCTTACAATACAGGAATGTAGGGGATCTTCCACCTGCTGAGAACATCAAAGGTATATGCAGAAATGATCCCCTGAGATGATGAAGGAAGCTATGAAGGACCTGAGAGAGCAAAAGACATCTTCCATGGCAAACTATCTGGTCAGGATGAAGGGATGTGTCTGAATCAGCCTCTACCTTCTTAATGTAGAGAAGATGGACCAAACCAGGCCTGTGTGGAGAGCTGTTCTCAGGTACCTATGGTTGGTATACCATTCTAACTGTGAAAGTGTGACAGGAAGTAGGGACAGCCTCCATCTCATGGGACCCTTAGAAGTAACTGTTAGGACAAAGTGGTTGCCAAGTCAGTGACCTCATTCAGTTCCTGAAGGAAATGACCTCACCTCACTGCCTTGGTGATGGAACTCTCTGGACGTTTGATTCTGGAAGACAGGCACCAAGAGCCAGTCACAGTCCCAGTCCCAGTGGTCTCACTTGTTTTGATTTACCAAGAACAGAGTCAGTCTTTCTTAGTACCTACTGATGTGACGATGGCCAAATGACAGGAAAGCTCTGAAGAGGAGCTTTTCCTGGGAAAGCAGGTAGTGGCTCACCCATGGCTCCTAACAACTTCAAAGTGTTGGCCAAGGAGACCAGATCTGATACAGGACAGGCCATTTTGGGGGAACATACAATGGCCCACCATTCTGAGGACACTCTGGATAGTCACAGACTTACCTGAGCAAAGGAGGTGCCTTTGAGTGTGTGTGTGTGGGTTTGTGGTTTTGTCTCATGTTCTGAGAATAGGTAGGAAAGGCTCTTTGTTTGGATTGGTGTGGACTGTTTCCAGTAAGTCGTTTGACAAGGCGAGTGCTTCTATGTCTGTGTATCCCACTCTGTCCGTGATTGTAGACATTAGAAAAGAGAATGCATCAATGGATGTGTCCTGTCTAGTAGAAAGCTTCCAAGCATTCATCCTGCCCAATTTACAAATGGACTGCAGCTTGTCTTATTGAAGGGCAACATCTGCTCTCAGTAGTTTCTGTTTTCTTCCTGAATTCTGGAAACTCTCCAGAATAGCCTCATGGTTTTGTGTCCAAGATATGTACCACCTCCAAGCTCTGTGAAATGGTGATGTACTGGATAGCTGAAGGGAATGGCGAGAATCTAAGAAAACTCAGATATCAGTGGGACCAGGAAAGTCTCAGTGGAGAAACCCTTCTTTGGGCCTTTTGCTTACCTATTGTTCTGTTGCCCTGAATTTCAGGAAGGTCTTTACCTCAGGACACTAATTTGTGAAGCCTGAAGAAAACTGTTTTCAAATGGAAATTAATGGGCATCACCTGTGGCTCTTTGCTTAATTGCTTTGGAAATGGATGTTTCTGAAACAGCCTCTTGGCCCTGTGTGAGGCTGTGGTTAGATACTCAGCACCTTATACATCCCACTTGTTCATCAAAAACCAAAATGGCCAAAAGAGCAGTTTTTGTGGATGAAGTCTCTCCCTACCTCTGTAAGGTTCCTGACCTCTATCAAGTGAGAATAGGGTGCCTTTGGGTCAAATGAGTTCTTCAAAGCCCTTCAGAGGCTAGCCCATAGGTGATTCCAATGATTCCAATTCACATGAAGAATCTAAACCCCACAGTCAGTAGTCCTCAAATTGGAGAAGCAGAGCAGTATTAACGGCAGGCCTATTTGATAAGTCATGGTTCACAGGAAGGTGTTCAGGCCACCCCAACATTAAGCAAATGAGGGGCAAGGGAGCTTATTTTGGACACTGTCTTGGGCTGTGCCCCTCATGGAAACCTCCAGCCAGAGGTTAAAATGAGTATCTATATGGAAGAAGATGACGGCCATGTGGAAGTGTTCTGGTTTTAATTGTGGTTATTAGTGTGGTTGTTGAAAAATATGACTGGCTCCACCTGGTCTTGAATTCTAGTGTGATTCCCCTTAGAGACTGAGTTCTGGAACTGATCTCAGAGAGGTATTGCCATGAGTTTTGTTGGGATTTAAGGAGGCCATGCATGAGAGTCACCCTTGGAAACTGAGATCTGTGCCCAGGAAGGCTTTCCACAGAGCACAGGGAATCTCAGCCAGGTTATCACATAATTTTTTTCTGAAAGAATTAGCACCCATAGTTGAGAGTCAAAACACGCAAGGATTTTACATTGTAGACCTCAATATGCCTGGCTTTATGTGACCATTTGACAACTCTTTGGGAAGCCTTGCCTGTGAGAGTCTTCCAGAGCTTTCATTGAAATGGGCTTCCTCACCATTTAATGGTTACTGAATTAAATGAAACCCTCAGTGCCTCCAACTTCAACCTTAAAAAATGGGCTCGATAAATACCATGAAATTTTTGAAATTCCCATTACCAGGTGGCACTGGAAAACCATTGGAGATCCTGTTGCTGATCATGAGTGTACGAGAAAGTGCCTTGATTGACTGGGTTTCACAAAAATGGTGTAGAACAGAGATGCCAGTAAGTTGGAACCTGCTGAGTAGTGGGCCTACAGCAAAGGTGGGTAGGTGTGAGATAAAACATCTCTGGTGGTTTCATGTGGATTGGCCATTGGCTTTCAAATGGCTTGTGACTGACATGATGCAGCCAGCAGACCCTTATATGTAAAGGCATCTTGTTATATGGATAGGTTTCTGGGCAATGTTCAGAATCAGGTTGATATGGTCAAGGGGGCAAGCTATGTTGGACATAAGCCTGGTTGGTGCATTCTCCTGGAGACCCTGTCCCACCACACGTGACAGAACTCCCTCCAGCACTGTGTCCCAGTTGAACTCCTTGTATTTCATTAAGCCAATACCAAACTCCCAGTGCAGCAGCAAGAATCACCACGAAAAGTAGAGTATGACCAAATGGCTTCACAGTCCACACGGAGAGACACTTATCCCCCAGTTGCCACAGTTTACCCACAAAGTGAGAATTCAGCACTGCTGCCTCATTTTAATTGGAAAATAAGATACCATGTCCTCCAGGTCACATAGATGTTGACCCAGTTTTGATGGTCTCACTACATAGGATGCTAAAGCTACCGACAACAACATACATTTTAAGTGTCCCAACTCATAGGCAGTATCTCAAGAAGTCTTTAGGCCTGCAGAGCTCCATGTTGTGGAGTGTTTACCTTGTCTTTTACTTTTGGAAACTCATCTACCACCTCCAATGTTGTGAACTCCTCAGCATATTCCATTCCGGGTATGTATTCACAGATTTTCTAACTCTTATCCTCTAATTGTGTATTTCTTCCAGTGAGGGTAATATCAAGGGATTGTTTTTAATGTGAGTGGGAAGATTTTTGTGTAGCACATATTTGCAAACACATTGGGTTTACTTTCCTATTTTCCATTTGAAATACTGAATCTCTGACACTAACCCATACCCTACTAGACTCTGACTACTAATCCTTATATGATGGAGAATAGTAACCCAAACAGAATACAAATACCAGCAATTCAGAGAAGGCATGGTATGTAGTTGGACATCCCTTTTGCATTATATTGTGTAGAAGTTATAAATATAGTTAATGTTTATTGACATAGTTCTCCATGTGTTTTTAAAATTAACAAATATGTGAATTCCTCTCTCCCTTTTTCTGTAGCCTATTAAGAACATGTATTTTTATATGCACAAATAGAATCCTACCTGGTATCACATGTACATTCTTCTGAGGTGGCTGACATGGCAGATAAAAATTGTGGGAAGAGATCACTCCTCCTAACCTCTGTTGGAACAGAAAATTCAACCTATGGGTGAGCTTCCTAGTTGAGCAACATTATGCATAAATCCATTTTCAGTAAAATGTATATTTTTGGATAAGTGGATGTTATATATTTAATGATGAATTTCGATTGGCATATATATTGCTACTTTTTAATGTCTCGGTGTGTGTGTTTGTGTGTGTGTGTATATATATATATACTCTCCCGATTTTTCAAAATATGAAATATATGTGTCTTATTATACACTTTCTAAAATTATTCATATTCATGTATGAGGATTTATAATGAACTTTTCACAAGATTATTCTCAGAAATATTCATCCACCTGAAATACATATTTGTTTCCTAATACTGAAAACTAACTTCAGTGAATGGTGCATACAAATCATAATATTTTGACATTGCAAGATGGCCGCGAATAGAGAGCATCATACCCAGTGTACCACGCCACTGCGCAGGTGACTAACGACTAAGAACGACAAAAAACTATCTTGTTAGGAACTTACAGCAAAATGGGGGTGCACTGAAACCTAGAAGAAGGATTTCTAGCACTGAGGTCCGGTAAATGAGTCTCAAACATGAGCCAACTCTGCGACCGGAGATCCTGTCTGACTGATCCGCGCGACCCGTCCAGTGGCTACAGACAGCAGGGCACCACCGAGATGCGATCAATAATCACGGAGAAACGTTGATGCAGATTCTGTGGAATTCTGCCAGTAGAGTCCCCACTGAGCCCTGGGCTGAGTTCAGGGTTTCAGATGGGGAAGGAAGTGGTACAGTTCTAACCCCCACAATAGAAACTCCACGAAGGAAACCAATGGCCACCATCTTGGTGAGCTGAAGTAACGACAGCCACTCCCCTACAGATTGCAACAATAAAACAGGTGCTGTTACTCAGCTCATTTCCCATACTTCGGGGAATTTGCATCAAATCTCTCCTAGGTTTTCTGGGGGAGAGATTATCAGAGGGAGCCTGCATTAAGATAGGGGAAAACTAGAGGCACCTGACTTTCAACTCCCCCTCCCATCAGTGGTGAAAAAAACCTGTCTAGCCAGCGCTGAGAGAGGGGCAAGCGGAAAAAAAAAATCAAAACAATAGAGTTCCGGGGTTCCCAATAGCCAACTGTGCAATCAGAGATCCGGGCTGATTGAATCATGCAGCCAGGCCTGCTGTTTCAGATGGCGGGGCACCACCGAGAAGTGACCTGAAGCAGGGAGAAATGTTGCTGCGGATTCTGTGGAATCCTGCCGGCTGAGCTCCCACTGATCCCCGGGCTGAGTTTGGGAATTCAGACAGGGAAGAAAGTGGTATAGTTCTATCCCCCACAAAAGAAACTCCACCAAGGAAACCAGCGGCCACCATCTTTGAGATCTGAAGTAACCACCGCCCCTCTCCAATAGACTGCAACAATAAAACAGATGTGTGTTACTCAGCTCATCTCTCATACAGCGGGGAATTCACATAAAATGTCTCCTAGGCTTTCTGGGGGAGGGTTAATCAGAGCAAGCCTGCATAAAGACGCAAGAAAAACTAGAGACTCCAGACTTTCGACTCCCCCTACCATCAGTGGCCATAACGAAACGTGTATAGCCAGTGCTGGGGGAGGGGCAAGCGGAAAAAATCAAAACAATAGAGTGTCTGGGTTCCCAAAAGACACCCTCCACACCCAACAAACGGCAGGCACAGAGTACAGTTTGAACTGCCGAGAGGCATCACTCAGGGGAAATCTGGTCTAGAAAAAGAAACCAGGACAAGCAGGAGAAACCAAAGGACTAGAAGGCAGGCCCTTGTGACTGGGCAGCTGGAGACCACAGGCCTGCACGTGACATTCCACCCACTGCCTGAGTGACTGGGGGGCTGAGGAATTCCCGCCCGCCGGCAACCGAGCGTGAGACTGCGTGGCTAGAGATTGCCAACCCAACGGCGACAGCCCACCTGCTGCCCGCGTGACTGGGCGGCTGAAGACCGCCTGCCCGCTGGCGACCAACCGCACAATTGGGCGGCTGGAGACCGCCCGCCTGCCAGTGACCCAGAGCTGAAACAAACCAGAGACAGTCAAGTCCCACCCCCCAATTCGGACACCTCGGCAAGGAGCCTGGGGCCGGCCAAAGCAGAGAGGTGACATCACTGGAGCTCGGCCTTCGGAATTACTTCCAAGCGGAATCCACTTTAGCAGGCATAGTTTACCAACACAAAGGAGAGACAACAGAGATATACAACACCAAAACAAATCTAAAGAATAAAGCAGAAACACAGCAATCAAATAGAGCTGGAAAGTAACGTGAACATCATGAAAAAACAAGGGCAAAAAAGGAGTACAAACAATGCAGGACAACTTAAATCTACAGGAGGACCTTGAAGCATCAGAAACAGGGATAGGGAAAGAACTCAAGGCATACCGAACTCAGATGGAAAGGAATATTAGAGAAGACATGAGGCAGCAAGTCCAAGCAATAAAAGTATATTTTGAAAATGAATTAAACAAACAAATTCAAATGGCAAAGAATGAGCATTACCAGGAGATAGAGATCTTAAAAAAATATTAAACAGTAATCCTAGAAATGCAGGAAAATATAAACCAAATTAAAAACTCAAACGAGAATATTACAAATAGACTAGATCAAGTAGAAGTCAGAACATCAGATAATGAAGACAAAGTTTATCAACTTGAAAAGAATTGAGTAAACACAGAAAAGATGCTTAAATCCCACCAGGAATTTATTCAAAAGATATGGGATGTCATAAAAAAACAAAAAACAAATTTAAGAGTCATCAGGATAGAAGAAGGCATAGAGATTCAAACCAAAGGAATGGACAACATATTAAATGAAATAATTCTATAAAACTTCCCAGAGATGAATGATGGATTGGATTGCCAATTCCTGGAAGCCTACAGGACCCCAAATATTCAAAAACAAAATAGACCAACTCCAAGACATATAATTATGAAGATAGCCAACATACAGAACAAGGAGAGAATATTAAAAGCTATAAGAGAAAGGAGGCAGATTACATTCAGGGGTAAAAAATTTGGTTAACAACTGATTTTTCATCACATTCTTAGAAAGTGAGAATATCCTGGAACAATGTAATTCAAATGCTGAAAAAAAAAAGAATTTCAACCAAGAATACCATATAAAGCAAAGTTAAGCTTCAGATTTGACAATGAAATTAAAGTCTTTCACGATAAACAAAAGCTAAAACAATTCTCAGCCAGAAAACCAGCACTGCAAAGCATTTTGTGCAAAATACTACAAGAAGAAGAGTTAAAAAATAGTGCCCAAAACTAACAGTGGGAAGTATCTCAGTAAAGCGGGAGGAAAGTAACCAAAAAAGTAAAAACTATCCAAACTAAAATATAATAAATAAATAAACATGACTGGAAGTACAAATCATATTTCAATTGTAACCTTAAATGTTAATGGCCTAAATTCACTAATCAACAGACATGTGCTAGTAACCTGGATCAAAAAAACAAATCCAACAATATTCTGCCTTCAGGAGACTCATATGATAGGAAAAGACATACACAGGCTGAAGGTAAAAGGTTGGGAAAAATCATAACACTCACATGGCCCTCGGAAGCAAGAAGGATTTGCCATACTCATATGGAATAATATCAACTTCAAACCTAAGTTAATCAAAAGGGATAAAGAATGACACTATATTCTGTTAAAAGGAATCATCCACCAACAAGAAAAAAACAATTATCAATTTGTATGCACCAAGCAATGGAGGTGCAACATTCATAAAACAAACTCTCCTCAAGTTCAAGAGTCAAATAGACTACAACACAATAATTATGGGTGACTTCAACACACCACTCTCGGCATTAGAGAGATCCTCTAGACAAAAACTGAATAAAGAAACTATAGAACTCAACAGCACAATCAATAACCTAGACTTAACCGACATATATAGAATGTATCAACCATCATCAAGTGGATACATGTTCTTCTCAGCAGCACATGGATCCTACTCAAAGATACACCATATATTATGCCATAGGGCAATTCTTAGTAAATATAAAGGCATGGAGATTATACCGTGCACCATATCTGATCATAATGGAATGAAACTGGATATCAATGAGAAAAGAAGGAAGGAAAAATCCTACATCACATGGAAAATGAACAACATGCTACTGAATGACCAATGGGTTACAGAAGACATAAAGAAGGAGATAAAAAATTCTTAGAGACAAATGACAATACAGACACAACATACCGGAATCTATGGGACACAATGAAAGCAGTTTTAAGAGGGAAATTCATTTCTTGGAGTTCTTTCCTCAAAAAAAGAAAAAAAAAACAACAAATAAATGAACTTAAACTACACCACAAAAATCTAGAAAAGGAAGAGCAAAACAACAGCAAATGTAGTAGAAGACAAGAAATAATTAAATTTAGAGCAGAAATCAACGAAATTGAAACAAAAAAGAAAGTTGAAAAAATTGATAAAACTAAAAGTTGGTTCTTTGAAAAAATAAATAAGATCAACAGGCCCTTAGCCACGAGAAGGAAGAGAAGAAGAAAGAGAATTCAAATTACTAACATGTGGGATAAAAAAGGCAATATCACAACAGACACTACAGAAATATAGAAGATAATTAGAAAGTATTTTGAAACACTATATTCCAATAAAATAGAATATTGTGAAGATATTGATAAATTTCTTAAGTCATACGATCTGCCCAGATTGAGTCAGGAAGACACAAACAATTTAAACAGGCCAATAACAAAGGAAGACATAGAAGAAGCAATCAAAAGACTGCCAACCGAAAAAAAGCCCTGGACCGGATGGGAGTACAGCGGATTTCTACAAAACCTTCAAGGAAGAATTAAAATCAATATTTTTCAAGCTTTTTCAAGAAATAGAAAAAGAAAGAGCTCTTCCAAATTCATTCTATGAGGCCAACATCACCCTGATCCCGAAACCAGACAAAGACACTTCAAAGAAAGAATACTACAGACCAATTTCTCTAATGAACTTGGATGCAAAAATTCTCAATAAAATTCTGACAAATCGAGTACAAAAGCATATCAAAATAATTGTGCACCATCATCAAGGAGGATTCATCCCTGTGATGCAAGGATGGTTCAATATACGAAAATCAATAAATGCCATTCACCACATCAATAGACTTAAAGACAAGAACTATATGATCATCTCGATAGATTCAGAAAAGCATTTGACAAAGTTCTGCATCCATTTATGTTCAAAACTCTATAAAAACTAGGGATAACAGGAACTTACCTCAACATTGTAAAAGCTATATATGCTAAACCTCAGGCTAGCATCATCCTAAATGGAGAAAAAACTGAAGGCATTCCTTCTAAAATCTGGAACAAGACAGGGATGCCCTCTATCACCACTTCTATTCAATTTAGTTCTTGAAATACTAGCCAGAGCAATTAAGCAGACAAAAGAAATTAAAGGCATAAAAATAGGAAAAGAAGAATTTAAAGTATCACTATTTGCAGATGACATGATAATATATTTAACAGACACAAAAATGTCTACAAAGAAATGGCTAAAGTTAATAAATGAATTCAGAAAAGTGGCAGGATATATAATTAACACGCATAAATCAAATGCATTCCTGTATAACAGAAAAAAAACTTCTGAAATGGAAATGAGGAAAACCACTCTATTCACAACATCCTCAAATAAAATAAGATACTTGGGAATCAACCTAACAAAAGAGGTGAAAGATTTATATAATGAAAACTTCAGAAATCTAAAGAGAGAAATAGAAGAAGATGTCAGAAGATGGAAACATGTGCCCTGTTCATGAATAGGCAGAACTAACATCATAAAAATGGCAATATTACGCAAAGTTCTCTACAGGTTTAATGCAATGCCAATCAAAATTCCAACGGCATTTCTTGTAGAAATAGATAAATCAATCATGAAATTCATATCGAAAAATAAAAGACCCAGAATAGCAAAAGCAACTCTAAGCAGGAAGTGTGAATCTGGAGGTATAGCGATACCAGAGTTCAAACTGTACTACAAAGCAATAGTAACAAAAACAGCATGGAACTGGTACCGAAAAATGCAGGTGGACCAGTGGTACAGAAGAGAGGACACAGAAACCAATCCACAAAATTACAACTTTCTTATATTTGATAAAGGGACTAAAAGCATGCAGTGGAGGAAGGATAGCATCTTCAACAAATGGTGCTGGGAAAATTGGAAATCCATATGCAACAAAATGAAACTGAATCCTGTTCTCTCGCCATGCACAAAATTTAACTCAAAATGGATCAAGGATCTAGATATAAAATCAGAGACACTGCGTTTCATAGAAGAAAAAGTTGGCTACGATCTACATACTGTGGGGTCGGGCTCCAAATTTCTTAATAGGACGCCCATAGCCCAAGAGTTCTTAACAAGAATAAAAAAAATGAGACTTACTTATACTAAAAAGTTTTTTTTCTCTGCAAGAGAAACAAAAAGGGAAGCAAATAGAGAGCCTACATCCTGGGAACAAATTTTTACCCCTCACACTTCAGATAGAGCCCTAATATCCAGAATATACAAAGAATTCAAAAAATTATCAATAAGATAACAAATAACCTAATCAACAAATGTGCCAAGGACCTGAAAAGACACTTCACCGAGGAGGACATACAATCAATCAACAAGTATATGAAAAAATTCTCACCATATCTAGCAGTCAGAGAAATGCAAATCAAACCCACCCTAAGATACCATCTCACTCCAGTATGATTGGCAGCCATTATGAAGTCAAACAACAACAAGTGTTTACGAGGATGTGGGGAAAAGGGGACACTTGTACACCGCTGGTGGGACTGCAAATTGGTGAGGCCAACATGGAAAGCAGTATGGGGATTCCTGGGAAAGCTAGGAATGGATCCACCATTTGAACCAGCTATCGCCCTTCTCGGACTATTCCCTGAGGATCTTAAAGAGTGTACTAAAGGGATACTGCCACATCAATGATCATAGTGGCACAATTCACAATAGCTAGACTGTGTAACCAACCTAGATGCAATTCAATAGATGAATGGATAAAAAAATGTGGCATCTATACACGATTGATGCAGCACTAAAAAATGACAAAATCATAGAATTTGCAGGGAAATGGATGGCATTAGAGCAGATTATGCTAAGAGAAGCTAGCCAATCCTTAAAAAAACAAATGACAAATGTCTGTTTTGATAAAAATAGGGTAACTAAGAATAGAACAGGGAGGAAGAGCATGAGGAAAAGATTAATATTAAACAAAGACAAGTGGGAGAGAGAAAGGGAGAGAGAAGGGAAAGCATATGGAAATGGTAGGAGACCCTCATTGTTACACAAAATTACATATAAGACGTTGTGAGGGGAAAGGCGGGAACAAGAGAGAGAAGTGAAAAAGCAGATGAGGAAGAGAGGGAAGATAGGATGAAAGGGGAGGGGGGATAGTAGGGGATAATAAAGGTAGCAGAGGACAACAGTCATAATATGACATTATGTAAAAATGTGAATGTGTAACTGATGTGATTCTGCAATTCGTATTTGGGGAAAATTGGGAGTTCATAACCCATTTCAGTCAAATGTATGAAAGATGATATATCATGAGCTTTGTAATGTTTTGAAAAACCAATAAAAATAAATAAACAAAGGTTTAAAATTGAGTGGGAAGAAATCAGCTAAAAAGGAGTTGAGATGCATTCATTTTGATAAGCAGAAAGTTTGTTTTGTGTAGTTGTAAATATCACAAATTTATTTTACCAGAAAACTGGCTTTTGAAAATGAACATATATTGAGATTAAAGGATAATCCACCTACCTTCATGAAAAATTCATATCATTTCCTATATTTTTCATATTTCATTTTTTTTCGTGAATATTTTGTCATGGACCAGGTCTAGTCTTAGGCTACCTCATCTGACAAGTTCGTGCAATGTGTTGGATTGTTCTTTTCATCTTTTATTTGATAGTTTGTAGCTGATAATGTGTATTTTTCCTTATCTTTATTTGGACATACATACCCAACTATATCTTTGCATTTTATGTTTTACTGGGGAAGAGACTCATCAAAAGCTCTTTATTATATGTATCAACAATGAAACATTAAGAGCATGCAATTATTCTTAATTTTGCATGAAAATATCTTTGTACCATTTTTCTTATAAAGATGTAGAATTATTACTGTAATAAGTAACTACTTACAAGAAGAATTAAACAATTGACTTTATATCAATCATGAATATGAAAATTAATAAAATAAGTATTTGGCAATAAATATGCAATTGATAGAAATTAAAATCACAAGAAAGCCATTTAAAATGTCAGTGCATATGGTCCTTAAATAAAAGGTTGTTCAAATAAAATTTCACTAATTCATAAGAGTTAATATGCCATATCACAGCTTAATGTAATATAAAAACTTAAATGATAAGTATTGATAAATAAGAATGATACCTGTTTACTTAAATAGGTTTATTTGATTTTCACTGTAAGCTGTTAATTCTAGAAGACTTGAAAATTAAGAAAGACTTAGTCTATATTATTTCTAACAGGCTAATCAAAGTACTTTTAAATATATATGTATATATATCATATGTAATACATATGCATGAATATAGATACATATGTATAATAAATGTATTGTAATATATCTATAGGTTATTATAATTATTAAATTTTCTCAAGAAAAAAGAATGACTATAAAAAAATTCTTAAATGTAAATTTCATAGCATATTACTGTTTGTAATGACATGAGAGAAAAACTCCTATGGAGGGAAAATGAAAAAGGAAGAGAGAGAAGGGGGAAAATGAGGAAGAAAGTGAGTAAAGAAGAGGGAGAGGAGTGTTTGATAATAAGATAAATGTGGAGGGTCTGGGTGTCTGGCTCAGTGGTAACATGCTTGGCTAGCATGTGTGAGGCACTGGGTTATATTCTCAGCACCACATATAAATAAATAAAATGAGGTCGATCAACAACTGAAAAAATAAAAAAAAATAAAAAAGTAGAAATATTACCAAAATTCTAAGTTTTTATGAATGCTAAATAAAAAAAAGTTACATAGCCTTATGTAATTTCTAGACTCCCCAAAATAGTCATTTAATGATAGATTACTAGTGCGATAACTAAAAATCCATTGCTCTTTCCTCGACATTCTGTGGCATGCTAGTGCTAAAATAAATTGTATTATAACACCAAAAAAAATTCTAATATTTCTACAGTAACTGACCCAGTTTAACATAAATGCAAGAAGATTCCTATGGGATATAATTGTATTTTGACGTTCATTTTTATTCAACACTGGTACATTACTATTTGTCCAGTTTATGCACATCATAGTATGTATATTTCATTCACAATTTAGCAAATTTATACGCATTTGTTTTACTTTCAATCACTTCCTGCTTCAGAACACATGTATTCCTCCACGTTTCTTGACTGCTCCTTTCATGAGACTTTTTTCCAAAGACATTATTTTTGATTTCCATTATCATTTTTGAAGCAAAACTCACACACCCGTCATGATAAACCGTAAACCTAATATTACCATTAGATGTAAAACTGGTGGGAATGAATGATTGTATATCAATATAAGATTTCTTGTATACTTTCAAATATCAATTCAATCCATTGTTTAAAGTGGAACCAGTTATATTATTTATTCACAGTATGGTCTATTCATGCATTGTCTCTATATTGATAGACACAGGGTACACCTCTGTGTACGCTCAATAATAATTTGTATATCTTCAAAATTTTGCTCACAGAAATGGTGGAAGAAAGACTCATGTCAACTGATCTACATATACATTTTATCACAGTAATATTCTGGACACAAAATGCAAAGGTCACACTTAGGATTGTCCCGAAGCCTAAATGGAAAGTGAACATGGATTACTAAAAACATCCATGTCTTGGATGCCTAATTCTCTCAAATGTCAATCCTATTGGTGAGTACATATTTGTTTCTTCCCAAGATTATATATTCAACCTCAACCATGTTGAAAATGTCTAATCCTATCACTCACTTTATATTTTGTCTGATTTCCTAATGTCTCTATTGATATCTCTTTTCCTACATATTTTCCCCAGTTCATCATAGTGACTGATTCTTCACATGTGCTGACATTTACATTCACTCTTTATCCGAAACCCTATTGCTAAAGAACTTTTTGTCCAAATACTATACTCACTCTTTTTTCTAAACCTACCAACTATCTACCTAATCCTACCGACTATCCCTTTTTGACTGGATGAACTCTTCAACAATCAATCATCCAAGGTACAAGGCCCTATGCCATTGTATATTGATTTATCTGAGACATCTGTGCAGAACATAATTCAAAGATAAGTATCCCAATCATGGGCCCAATGCCTTTCTGGTCTTCAAATCTTACCTAGATTTCAGTTTTCATAATTACATTTCACCTGTATATTCTTATAAATATTGCAGGTTCCCAATACCATTATTCATCCAACAGAATGATTCCTACCACAAATCGAACATGTTATTAATCCTAACTATACACTTTTCCCTCAATCCAACTTTACAGAAGAGCAGGGACAGAGTTGGTCTTACAATACAGGGGTGTAGGGGACCTTCCACCTGTTGACAACCTCAAAGGTCCATGCAGATATGATCCCTGGAGAAGATGCAGGCAGCTATGAAAGGCCTGAGAGAGCAAACGTCATCTTCCATAGCAAACAACCCGGTCAGGTTAAAAGCATGTGTCTGAATCATCCTCTCTCTTCTTAATGTAGGGAAGATTGACCAAACTAGGCCTGTGTGGAGAGCTGTTCCCAGGTGCCTATTGTTTCTATACCATTCGAACTTGTGAAAGTGTCACAGGAAGTAGGGGCATCCTCCATATTATGAGACCCTAGGAAGCAAATGTTAGGACAAAGTGGTTGCAAAGGCAGTGACCACATTCAGTTCCTGAAGGAAGTGACCTCACCTCACATCCTTGTTGATGGAACTCTCCGAATTTGGGTTCCAGGAAGCCAGGCATCCAGACCCAGTCCAAGCTCCAGTCACAGTGGTCTCACTTGTTTGGATTTACCAAGGACAGAGTCAGTCTTTTGTGGTACCTAGTGATGTGAGGATGGCCAAATGCCAGGAAAGTTCTGAAGAGGGGCCCTTCCAGAGAAAGAAGTTAGAGGCTCACTGCTGTCTCCTGACAACTTCACAGAGTTGACCCAGGAGACCAGATCTGAGACAGGACAAGCCATTTCTGGGGAACATAGTATTGCCCTTGAGTCAGAGGACACTCTGGATAGTTTCAGACGTACTTGGGGGAAGGAGGTGACTTCGTGGGTGTTTGAGTGGGTTTGTGGTTTTTTCTCATGTTCTGAGAATAATTAGGAAAGGGGGTTTGTTTGGATTGGAGTGAACTGTTTCTAGTTAGTCCTTTGACAAGGCGAGTGTTTCTATGTCTGTGTATCCCACTGTGTCCATGGTTGTAGACATTAGAAAAGAGAATGCCTCAATGGGTGTGTCCTGTCAAAGAGAAAACTTCCAAGCATTCATCCTGCCCATTTTATAAATGGACTGTGGCTTGCCTTATCATTGGGCAACACCTATTATTTTCTTACGTTCCTGTATCCTTCCTGAATTCTGGCCACTCTCCAAAATAGGCTCATGGTTTTGTGTACAAGATATGTACCACTTCCAAGCTCTGTGACATGGCCATGTACTGGATAGCTGAAGGGAATGCATCTCAGAAAACTCTGATATCAGTGTGACCAGTAAAGTCTCAGTGGAGAAACCCTGCTTTGGGCCTTTTGATTACCTATTGTTATGTTGCCCTGAATATCAGGAACATCTTTTCCTCAGGCTACTCCTTCCTGAAGCCTGAAGAAAACAGTTTTCACATGGAAATGAATGGGCATTTTACCTTTGTGTTTTACAATAAAACCTTCACAGAGATTAGGCTCTCATTAACTTAAAAATACTTTTAAATTTTATCTAAGTGTAAAAAGTAACATGTAACTGTACATATCTTTTTGATAACAAGTCCAATTATACAACACAAATGATACACATAAATCGCCAACATGTTTTTATTTTAAGCCTAGAATTACCATACAACCTTCGAACATTTCTGTTTTCATACTTATATTTCACTTCTATAGTCTTATAAATATCGCAGGTTCCCAATAACATTATTCATACAGCAGAACAATTCCTAACCCAAATCGAACATGTTATTAACCCTAACCATACACTGTTCCCTCAATCTAACTTTACAGAAGAGCAGGGAAAGAGTTGGTCTTACAATACAGGAATTTAGGGGATCTTCCACCCGCTGAGAACCTCAAACGTCCATGCTGAAATGATCCCTGTAGAAGATGTAGGCAGCAATGAAGGACCTGAGAGAGTAAGAGTCACCTTCCATGGCCAACAACCTGGTCAGGATGAAGGGTTGTGTCTGAATCTGCCTCTCTCTTCTTAATGTAGAGAAGATGGACCAAAACAGGCCAGTGTGGAGAGCTGCTCTGGAATGCCTATGGATGATATACCATTCTAACTTGTGAAAGTGTCACAGGAAGTAGGGGCAGCCTCCATCTCATGGGGCCTTGGAAGCAACAATTAGGACAATGTGTTTGCCAAGGCAGTGACCTCATTCAGTTCCTGAAGGAAGTGACCTCACCTCACTTCCTTGGTGTTCGAAATCTCTGAACATGTGGTCCAGGAAGCCAGGCACCCACAGCCAGTCCCAGTCCCAGTCCCAGTGATCTCACTTGTTTGGATTTACCAAGGACAGAGTCAGTCTTTCTTGGTACCTACTGATGTGAGGATGGCCAAATGCCAGTAAAGCTCTGAAGAGGGCCCTTTCCTGAGAAACCAGGTTGTGGCTCACCGCTGGCTCCTGTCAACTTCACAGAGTTGGACAAGGAGAACAGATCTGAGACAGAACAGGCCATTTCATGAAAACATAGTATGGCCCACCAGTCAGAGGACACTGCGGATAGTCACAGACCTACTTGGGGGAAGGAGGTGCATTTGTGGGTGTGGGTGTGTGTTTGTGGTTTTGTCTCATGTTCTGAGAATAGGTAAGAAAGGCAGTTTGTTTTGTTTGGAGTTAATTGATTCTAGTAAGTCGTTTGAAAAGGCGACTGTTTCTAGGTCTGTGTATCCCACTGTGTCAGGGGTTGTAGACATTAGAAAAGAGAATGCTTCAATGGATGTGTCCTGTCTAGTAGAAAGCTTCCCGGGATTCATACTTCCCATTTATGAATGGACTGTGGCTTGCATTATTGATGGGCAACCCCTGATATCTTCCTAAGTTCCTGTTTTCTTTCTGAATTCTGGCCACTTTCCAGAATAGGCTCATGGTTTTGTGTCCAAGATATATACCACCACCAAGCTCTGTGACATGGCCATGTACTGGATAGCTGAAGGGAATAGCGAGCAACTCAGAAAACTCAGATATCAGTGTAATCAGGAAAGTCTCAGTGGAGAAATACTGCTTTGGTTACCTATTGTTCTGTTGCCCTCAATGTCAGGAAGGTCTTTGCCTCTGGCCACCCCTTTGGGAAGCGTAAATAAAACAGTTTTCAAATGGAAATCAATGGGCATCACCTGTGACTCTTTGCTTAATTGCATTGGAAAGGGATATGTCTGAATCAGGCTCTAGGTCCTGTGTTAGGCTTTGGCTTAGATTCTCAGCACATGATGGATGTAAAGAAAATCCCATGTTTTCATCCAAAACTAAATTGGCCAAAAGAGCAGTCATTATAGAAGAAGTCTCTCGCCTTCCCCTGTAAGGTTCCTGACCTCCATCAAGTGAGAATAGGAAACTTTGGATCAAATGAGTTCTTCAAAGCCCTTTAGAGGCTATCCCATAGGTGCTTGGGTTTTCTCCAGAATCCAAATCACATAAAGAATCTATACCTGACAGTCAGTAGGCCTCAAATTGGAGGAGCAAAGCAATATTAATAGCAGGCCTATTTGATCACTCCTGGTTCCCCGGACGAGTGTCCAGGACACCCTGACTTTAGGCAAATGAGGGGCAATGGAGGTTATTTTGGACACTGTCTTGGGCTGTGCCCCTCATGGAAACCTCAAGCCAGAGGTAATGATGAGTGTCCATATGGAAGAAGATGAGGGCCATGTGGGAGTGTTTTGGTTTTAATTGTGGTCATGTGTGGCCGTTGGAATAGATGACTGGGTCCACCTTGGCTTTAACTCTGTTGTGATTCCCCTTAGACACTGAGTTGTGGACCTCACCTCAGAGACGTATTGCCATGAATTGTGTTGGGATTTTAGGAGGATTCACATGAGAATCACCCTTGTAAAATGAGATCTAGGCCCAGGGTGGCTGTTCACCGAGCACTGGGAATCTCAGCCAGGTTACCACATGATTTTATTCTGAAAGACTTGGCAGCCACATATGAGAGTCAAAACACACATGGATGTCACAATGTAGATCCCAATGGGCCTGGATTCATGTGATCATTTGGCCACTGTTTGGGAAGCCTTGCCTGTGAGACTTCTGCAGAGATTTCATTGAAATGAGCTTCCTAACCATTTAATAGTTCCAGAATGAAATGAAACACACAGTGCCTCCAACTTCAACCTTGAAAAATGGGTAGATAAATACCAAGAAATTTTTAAACTTCCCATGACCAGGTGGCACTGGAGAATCTTTGGATATCCTGTGGCTGATCATGAGATTACAAGACAGTGCTTTGATTGACTGGTTTTCATAAAAATGGTTCAGAACAGAGATACCAGGAAGTTGGAGCCTGCTGAGAGGTGGGCCTACAGCAGTGCTGGGCAGGTGTGCAACAAAACAACTGTGGTGGGGCCATGTGGATCTTCCATTGGCTTCCAAATGGCTTGTGACTGACATGGTGCAGCCAGCAGACCCTTGTATGTAAAGGTATCTTGTTATATGGACAGGATTCAGGGCAATGTTTAGAATCAGATTGCTATGGTCAAGGGGGCAAGTCATGTGGGATATAAGCCTGGTTGGTGCATTCTCCTGCAGACCCTGACCTACCAAAAGTGACAGAACTCACTCACGCACCGGGTAACAGTTGAATTCTTTGTATATCATGAAGCAAATACCAAAATCCCAGTGCAGCAGCAAGAAACACGACGAAAAGTGGAGGATGACCAAATGGCCTCACAGTCCACATGTGGATACACTTATCCCCCAGTTGCCACAGTTTACCTACTAAAGAAAATTCAGCACTGCTGCCACATATTCAGTGGAAAATAAGAAACCATGTCCTCGAGGTAACATAGATGCAGACACAGCTTTGATTGTCTCACTACAATGGAAGCTAAATCTCCCGACAACAACATATATTTCAAGTGCCCAAACTCAGAGTGAGTTTCTCAAGAAGGATTTAGGGAACCAGAGCTCCATGTTTGTGGACTGTTTTCCCTGTCCCTTACTTTTGAAATCTCCTCTTCCGTCTTCAAGGTTGTGAACTCCTGAGCATATTCCATTCCAGATATTTATTCACAGATTTTCTAACTCTTCTCCTCTAATTGTGCCTTAGTCTCCGTGATTGTAATGTCAAGGCATCCCTTTCTCTGTATCCTATTCAGCACATGTATTTTTACATGCAATTATAGAATCTTACCTGATACCACACGTACATTCTTGTGAGGTGACTGACTTGGCAGATACAAATTGTAAGAGATCACTCCTCCTAAAAGCTGTTGGAACTGAAAATTCAATCTATGAGTGAGCTTCCTTGTTTAACAACATTATACATAAATCCATATTCAATAAAATAAATACATTTGGATCTGTAGATGACATATATTTCATGGTGAATTTCAATTGGAATATATTATGCTATTTTTAATGTCTGTGTGTTTGTGTATGTATATATATATATATACACACTCTCCAGATTTTTCAAAATATGAAATATATATCTTGTTATACACTACCTAAACTCATTCATATTCAAGTATGTGTATTTATAATCAAATTTTCACAAGAGTATTCTCAAAATTATTCATTCACCTGAAATACACATTTGTTTCCTAGTACTGAAAACTATCTTCAGTGAAAGGTGCATACAAATCCTAATATTTCCACAGTAACTGAACCAGTTTAACATCAATACAAGTAGATTCCTATGGGACATGTTGTGCATTTTGACATTTATTTTATTCAACACTGGTACATTACTATTTCTTCAGTTTATGCTCATCATAGCAAATATATTTCATCCAAAAGTTTGCAAATTTATAGGCATTTTGTTCACTTTCAATCACTTTATTCTACAGAACACATGTATTCCTCCATGTTTTTGATGGGTCTTTTCATGAGACTTCTTTCCAAACACATTATTTTCGATTTCCATGATCACTTTTGAAGCAATACTCAAAGACACTTCGTGATAAACCATAACCCTAATATTACCATTAGATGTATTGCTGGTTGGAATGAATGATGGTATATCGATATAAGATTTCTTATATATTTTCAGATATGAATTCAATCTATTATTTAAAGTGGGACCAGTTATATTATTGATTCACAATGTGGTCTATTCATGCACTATCTCTATATTCATAGACACAGTGTACACCTCTTTGTAACACCAATACTAATTTATAGGACTTCAAAATATTGCTCCCAGAAATGCTGGAAGAAATACTAATGTCACGCGATCTACATATACATTTTATCACAGTAATATTCTGGACACAAAATGCAAAGGTTACACTTATGATTGTACCAAAGCCTAAAAGGAAAGTGAACAGGGATTACTGAAAACATCCATGTCCACATTGCCTAATGCTCTCAAATGTCCATCCTATTGGTGACTACATATTTGTTTCTTCCTAAGATTATATATTCAAACTCAACCCTGTTCAAAATGTCTAATCCTATCACTCACTTTGTACTTTCTCTGATTTTGTAATGTCTCTATTATTATCTGATTTCCTACATATTTTCCAAAGTTCATCATTGTGACTGAATCTTCATATGTGCTGACATTTACCTTCACCCTCTAACAGAAACCCTATTGCTAAAGAAGTTTTTTTTTTCCAAATCCTATACTCACTCTCCTTCCAAAACCTACCAACTATCTTCCTAATCTTACCTACTATCCCTTTTTGACTGGATGTTCTCTTCCACATTCAATCATCCAATGTGCAAGGTCCTATGCCATTGTATATGGATTTATCTGAGACATCTGTGCAGAAAGTAAGTCAACACTAAGTATACCAATGAACGGCCCAATGCCCTTCAGGGTTTCAAATCTTAGATTTCTGTTTTCATACATATATTTCACCTACATATTCTTATAAATATCGTAGCTTCCCAATAACATTATTCATCCAGCAGAATAGTTCCTAACACAGATTGAACATGTTATTAACCCTAACCATACACTCTTCCCTCAATCTAACTTTACAGAAGAGCAGGGACAGAGTTGGTCTTACAAGACAGAAATTAAGGGATCTTTCACCTGCTGAGAACCTCAAAGGTCATTAAATATAATCCCTGGAGAAGATGTAGGAAGCTATTAAGGACCTCAGAGAGCAAAAGTCATATTTCATTGCACACAACCTGGTCAGGATGAAGGGTTGTGTCAGAATCAGCCTCTCTCTTCTTAATGTAAAGAAGATGCAGCAAACCAGGCCTGTGTGGAGAGCTGTTCCTGGGTGCCTATGGTTTTATACCATTCTAACTTGTGAAAATGTCAGAGTAAGTAGGTGCAGCCTCCATCTCATGGGACCCTTGGAAGCAACTGTTAGGACAAAGTGGTTGCCAAGGTATGGACCTCATTCAGTTCCTGAAGGAAGTGACCTCACCTCACTTCCTTGGTGATGGAATTCTCTGAACTTGGGATCCAGAAAGCCAGGCATCCAGAGCCAGTCCCAGTCACAGTCCCAGTGGTCAAAATTTTTCGGATTTACCAAAGACAGAGTCAGTCTTTCTTGGTACCTACTTATGTGAGGATGGCCAAATGCCAGGAAGGTCTGAAGAGGGGCCTTTCCTGAGAAAGCAGATAGTGGCTCACCACTGGCTCCTTACAGATTCACAAAGTTGGACAAAGAGACTAGATCTGAGACAGGACAGCCCATTATGAGGGAATTTCTTATGGCCCACCATCAAACGACACTCCGTATTGTCACAGATGTACTTGGGGGTCTGTGTAGGTGTGGGTGTGGGTATTGGTTTGTGGTTTTGTCTCATGTTCTGAGAATAGGTAAGAAAGTCGGTTTGTTTGGTTTGGTGTGAACTGATTCTAGTAAGTCGTTTGACAAGGCTAGTCTTTCTATATCTGTGTATCCCACTGTGTCCATGGTTGTAGACAATAGAAAAGAGAATGCATAAATACATGTGTCCTTTCTAGTAGAAATCTTCCCAGCATTCATTCTGCCCAATTTATGAATGGTCTGCGGCTTGCCTAATGGATGGGCAACACCTAATATCTTCTTAAGTTCCTGTTCTCTACCTGAATTATGGGCAACCTCCAGAATACGCTCATGGTATTGTGTCCAAGATATGAACCACCTCCACGCTCTGTGATACGGCCTTATATGTAAAGGCATCTTGTTATATGGATAGGTTTCTGGGCAATGTTCAGAATCAGGTTGATATGGTCAAGGGGGCAAGCTATGTTGGACATAAGCCTGGTTGGTGCATTCTCCTGGAGACCCTGTCCCACCACACGTGACAGAACTCCCTCCAGCACTGTGTCCCAGTTGAACTCCTTGTATTTCATTAAGCCAATACCAAACTCCCAGTGCAGCAGCAAGAATCACCACGAAAAGTAGAGTATGACCAAATGGCTTCACAGTCCACACGGAGAGACACTTATCCCCCAGTTGCCACAGTTTACCCACAAAGTGAGAATTCAGCACTGCTGCCTCATTTTAATTGGAAAATAAGATACCATGTCCTCCAGGTCACATAGATGTTGACCCAGTTTTGATGGTCTCACTACATAGGATGCTAAAGCTACCGACAACAACATACATTTTAAGTGTCCCAACTCATAGGCAGTATCTCAAGAAGTCTTTAGGCCTGCAGAGCTCCATGTTGTGGAGTGTTTACCTTGTCTTTTACTTTTGGAAACTCATCTACCACCTCCAATGTTGTGAACTCCTCAGCATATTCCATTCCGGGTATGTATTCACAGATTTTCTAACTCTTATCCTCTAATTGTGTATTTCTTCCAGTGAGGGTAATATCAAGGGATTGTTTTTAATGTGAGTGGGAAGATTTTTGTGTAGCACATATTTGCAAACACATTGGGTTTACTTTCCTATTTTCCATTTGAAATACTGAATCTCTGACACTAACCCATACCCTACTAGACTCTGACTACTAATCCTTATATGATGGAGAATAGTAACCCAAACAGAATACAAATACCAGCAATTCAGAGAAGGCATGGTATGTAGTTGGACATCCCTTTTGCATTATATTGTGTAGAAGTTATAAATATAGTTAATGTTTATTGACATAGTTCTCCATGTGTTTTTAAAATTAACAAATATGTGAATTCCTCTCTCCCTTTTTCTGTAGCCTATTAAGAACATGTATTTTTATATGCACAAATAGAATCCTACCTGGTATCACATGTACATTCTTCTGAGGTGGCTGACATGGCAGATAAAAATTGTGGGAAGAGATCACTCCTCCTAACCTCTGTTGGAACAGAAAATTCAACCTATGGGTGAGCTTCCTAGTTGAGCAACATTATGCATAAATCCATTTTCAGTAAAATGTATATTTTTGGATAAGTGGATGTTATATATTTAATGATGAATTTCGATTGGCATATATATTGCTACTTTTTAATGTCTCGGTGTGTGTGTTTGTGTGTGTGTGTATATATATATATACTCTCCCGATTTTTCAAAATATGAAATATATGTGTCTTATTATACACTTTCTAAAATTATTCATATTCATGTATGAGGATTTATAATGAACTTTTCACAAGATTATTCTCAGAAATATTCATCCACCTGAAATACATATTTGTTTCCTAATACTGAAAACTAACTTCAGTGAATGGTGCATACAAATCATAATATTTTGACATTGCAAGATGGCCGCGAATAGAGAGCATCATACCCAGTGTACCACGCCACTGCGCAGGTGACTAACGACTAAGAACGACAAAAAACTATCTTGTTAGGAACTTACAGCAAAATGGGGGTGCACTGAAACCTAGAAGAAGGATTTCTAGCACTGAGGTCCGGTAAATGAGTCTCAAACATGAGCCAACTCTGCGACCGGAGATCCTGTCTGACTGATCCGCGCGACCCGTCCAGTGGCTACAGACAGCAGGGCACCACCGAGATGCGATCAATAATCACGGAGAAACGTTGATGCAGATTCTGTGGAATTCTGCCAGTAGAGTCCCCACTGAGCCCTGGGCTGAGTTCAGGGTTTCAGATGGGGAAGGAAGTGGTACAGTTCTAACCCCCACAATAGAAACTCCACGAAGGAAACCAATGGCCACCATCTTGGTGAGCTGAAGTAACGACAGCCACTCCCCTACAGATTGCAACAATAAAACAGGTGCTGTTACTCAGCTCATTTCCCATACTTCGGGGAATTTGCATCAAATCTCTCCTAGGTTTTCTGGGGGAGAGATTATCAGAGGGAGCCTGCATTAAGATAGGGGAAAACTAGAGGCACCTGACTTTCAACTCCCCCTCCCATCAGTGGTGAAAAAAACCTGTCTAGCCAGCGCTGAGAGAGGGGCAAGCGGAAAAAAAAAATCAAAACAATAGAGTTCCGGGGTTCCCAATAGCCAACTGTGCAATCAGAGATCCGGGCTGATTGAATCATGCAGCCAGGCCTGCTGTTTCAGATGGCGGGGCACCACCGAGAAGTGACCTGAAGCAGGGAGAAATGTTGCTGCGGATTCTGTGGAATCCTGCCGGCTGAGCTCCCACTGATCCCCGGGCTGAGTTTGGGAATTCAGACAGGGAAGAAAGTGGTATAGTTCTATCCCCCACAAAAGAAACTCCACCAAGGAAACCAGCGGCCACCATCTTTGAGATCTGAAGTAACCACCGCCCCTCTCCAATAGACTGCAACAATAAAACAGATGTGTGTTACTCAGCTCATCTCTCATACAGCGGGGAATTCACATAAAATGTCTCCTAGGCTTTCTGGGGGAGGGTTAATCAGAGCAAGCCTGCATAAAGACGCAAGAAAAACTAGAGACTCCAGACTTTCGACTCCCCCTACCATCAGTGGCCATAACGAAACGTGTATAGCCAGTGCTGGGGGAGGGGCAAGCGGAAAAAATCAAAACAATAGAGTGTCTGGGTTCCCAAAAGACACCCTCCACACCCAACAAACGGCAGGCACAGAGTACAGTTTGAACTGCCGAGAGGCATCACTCAGGGGAAATCTGGTCTAGAAAAAGAAACCAGGACAAGCAGGAGAAACCAAAGGACTAGAAGGCAGGCCCTTGTGACTGGGCAGCTGGAGACCACAGGCCTGCACGTGACATTCCACCCACTGCCTGAGTGACTGGGGGGCTGAGGAATTCCCGCCCGCCGGCAACCGAGCGTGAGACTGCGTGGCTAGAGATTGCCAACCCAACGGCGACAGCCCACCTGCTGCCCGCGTGACTGGGCGGCTGAAGACCGCCTGCCCGCTGGCGACCAACCGCACAATTGGGCGGCTGGAGACCGCCCGCCTGCCAGTGACCCAGAGCTGAAACAAACCAGAGACAGTCAAGTCCCACCCCCCAATTCGGACACCTCGGCAAGGAGCCTGGGGCCGGCCAAAGCAGAGAGGTGACATCACTGGAGCTCGGCCTTCGGAATTACTTCCAAGCGGAATCCACTTTAGCAGGCATAGTTTACCAACACAAAGGAGAGACAACAGAGATATACAACACCAAAACAAATCTAAAGAATAAAGCAGAAACACAGCAATCAAATAGAGCTGGAAAGTAACGTGAATATCATGAAAAAACAAGGGCAAAAAAGGAGTACAAACAATGCAGGACAACTTAAATCTACAGGAGGACCTTGAAGCATCAGAAACAGGGATAGGGAAAGAACTCAAGGCATACCGAACTCAGATGGAAAGGAATATTAGAGAAGACATGAGGCAGCAAGTCCAAGCAATAAAAGTATATTTTGAAAATGAATTAAACAAACAAATTCAAATGGCAAAGAATGAGCATTACCAGGAGATAGAGATCTTAAAAAAATATTAAACAGTAATCCTAGAAATGCAGGAAAATATAAACCAAATTAAAAACTCAAACGAGAATATTACAAATAGACTAGATCAAGTAGAAGTCAGAACATCAGATAATGAAGACAAAGTTTATCAACTTGAAAAGAATTGAGTAAACACAGAAAAGATGCTTAAATCCCACCAGGAATTTATTCAAAAGATATGGGATGTCATAAAAAAACAAAAAACAAATTTAAGAGTCATCAGGATAGAAGAAGGCATAGAGATTCAAACCAAAGGAATGGACAACATATTAAATGAAATAATTCTATAAAACTTCCCAGAGATGAATGATGGATTGGATTGCCAATTCCTGGAAGCCTACAGGACCCCAAATATTCAAAAACAAAATAGACCAACTCCAAGACATATAATTATGAAGATAGCCAACATACAGAACAAGGAGAGAATATTAAAAGCTATAAGAGAAAGGAGGCAGATTACATTCAGGGGTAAAAAATTTGGTTAACAACTGATTTTTCATCACATTCTTAGAAAGTGAGAATATCCTGGAACAATGTAATTCAAATGCTGAAAAAAAAAAGAATTTCAACCAAGAATACCATATAAAGCAAAGTTAAGCTTCAGATTTGACAATGAAATTAAAGTCTTTCACGATAAACAAAAGCTAAAACAATTCTCAGCCAGAAAACCAGCACTGCAAAGCATTTTGTGCAAAATACTACAAGAAGAAGAGTTAAAAAATAGTGCCCAAAACTAACAGTGGGAAGTATCTCAGTAAAGCGGGAGGAAAGTAACCAAAAAAGTAAAAACTATCCAAACTAAAATATAATAAATAAATAAACATGACTGGAAGTACAAATCATATTTCAATTGTAACCTTAAATGTTAATGGCCTAAATTCACTAATCAACAGACATGTGCTAGTAACCTGGATCAAAAAAACAAATCCAACAATATTCTGCCTTCAGGAGACTCATATGATAGGAAAAGACATACACAGGCTGAAGGTAAAAGGTTGGGAAAAATCATAACACTCACATGGCCCTCGGAAGCAAGAAGGATTTGCCATACTCATATGGAATAATATCAACTTCAAACCTAAGTTAATCAAAAGGGATAAAGAATGACACTATATTCTGTTAAAAGGAATCATCCACCAACAAGAAAAAAACAATTATCAATTTGTATGCACCAAGCAATGGAGGTGCAACATTCATAAAACAAACTCTCCTCAAGTTCAAGAGTCAAATAGACTACAACACAATAATTATGGGTGACTTCAACACACCACTCTCGGCATTAGAGAGATCCTCTAGACAAAAACTGAATAAAGAAACTATAGAACTCAACAGCACAATCAATAACCTAGACTTAACCGACATATATAGAATGTATCAACCATCATCAAGTGGATACATGTTCTTCTCAGCAGCACATGGATCCTACTCAAAGATACACCATATATTATGCCATAGGGCAATTCTTAGTAAATATAAAGGCATGGAGATTATACCGTGCACCATATCTGATCATAATGGAATGAAACTGGATATCAATGAGAAAAGAAGGAAGGAAAAATCCTACATCACATGGAAAATGAACAACATGCTACTGAATGACCAATGGGTTACAGAAGACATAAAGAAGGAGATAAAAAATTCTTAGAGACAAATGACAATACAGACACAACATACCGGAATCTATGGGACACAATGAAAGCAGTTTTAAGAGGGAAATTCATTTCTTGGAGTTCTTTCCTCAAAAAAAGAAAAAAAAAACAACAAATAAATGAACTTAAACTACACCACAAAAATCTAGAAAAGGAAGAGCAAAACAACAGCAAATGTAGTAGAAGACAAGAAATAATTAAATTTAGAGCAGAAATCAACGAAATTGAAACAAAAAAGAAAGTTGAAAAAATTGATAAAACTAAAAGTTGGTTCTTTGAAAAAATAAATAAGATCAACAGGCCCTTAGCCACGAGAAGGAAGAGAAGAAGAAAGAGAATTCAAATTACTAACATGTGGGATAAAAAAGGCAATATCACAACAGACACTACAGAAATATAGAAGATAATTAGAAAGTATTTTGAAACACTATATTCCAATAAAATAGAATATTGTGAAGATATTGATAAATTTCTTAAGTCATACGATCTGCCCAGATTGAGTCAGGAAGACACAAACAATTTAAACAGGCCAATAACAAAGGAAGACATAGAAGAAGCAATCAAAAGACTGCCAACCGAAAAAAAGCCCTGGACCGGATGGGAGTACAGCGGATTTCTACAAAACCTTCAAGGAAGAATTAAAATCAATATTTTTCAAGCTTTTTCAAGAAATAGAAAAAGAAAGAGCTCTTCCAAATTCATTCTATGAGGCCAACATCACCCTGATCCCGAAACCAGACAAAGACACTTCAAAGAAAGAATACTACAGACCAATTTCTCTAATGAACTTGGATGCAAAAATTCTCAATAAAATTCTGACAAATCGAGTACAAAAGCATATCAAAATAATTGTGCACCATCATCAAGGAGGATTCATCCCTGTGATGCAAGGATGGTTCAATATACGAAAATCAATAAATGCCATTCACCACATCAATAGACTTAAAGACAAGAACTATATGATCATCTCGATAGATTCAGAAAAGCATTTGACAAAGTTCTGCATCCATTTATGTTCAAAACTCTATAAAAACTAGGGATAACAGGAACTTACCTCAACATTGTAAAAGCTATATATGCTAAACCTCAGGCTAGCATCATCCTAAATGGAGAAAAAACTGAAGGCATTCCTTCTAAAATCTGGAACAAGACAGGGATGCCCTCTATCACCACTTCTATTCAATTTAGTTCTTGAAATACTAGCCAGAGCAATTAAGCAGACAAAAGAAATTAAAGGCATAAAAATAGGAAAAGAAGAATTTAAAGTATCACTATTTGCAGATGACATGATAATATATTTAACAGACACAAAAATGTCTACAAAGAAATGGCTAAAGTTAATAAATGAATTCAGAAAAGTGGCAGGATATATAATTAACACGCATAAATCAAATGCATTCCTGTATAACAGAAAAAAAACTTCTGAAATGGAAATGAGGAAAACCACTCTATTCACAACATCCTCAAATAAAATAAGATACTTGGGAATCAACCTAACAAAAGAGGTGAAAGATTTATATAATGAAAACTTCAGAAATCTAAAGAGAGAAATAGAAGAAGATGTCAGAAGATGGAAACATGTGCCCTGTTCATGAATAGGCAGAACTAACATCATAAAAATGGCAATATTACGCAAAGTTCTCTACAGGTTTAATGCAATGCCAATCAAAATTCCAACGGCATTTCTTGTAGAAATAGATAAATCAATCATGAAATTCATATCGAAAAATAAAAGACCCAGAATAGCAAAAGCAACTCTAAGCAGGAAGTGTGAATCTGGAGGTATAGCGATACCAGAGTTCAAACTGTACTACAAAGCAATAGTAACAAAAACAGCATGGAACTGGTACCGAAAAATGCAGGTGGACCAGTGGTACAGAAGAGAGGACACAGAAACCAATCCACAAAATTACAACTTTCTTATATTTGATAAAGGGACTAAAAGCATGCAGTGGAGGAAGGATAGCATCTTCAACAAATGGTGCTGGGAAAATTGGAAATCCATATGCAACAAAATGAAACTGAATCCTGTTCTCTCGCCATGCACAAAATTTAACTCAAAATGGATCAAGGATCTAGATATAAAATCAGAGACACTGCGTTTCATAGAAGAAAAAGTTGGCTACGATCTACATACTGTGGGGTCGGGCTCCAAATTTCTTAATAGGACGCCCATAGCCCAAGAGTTCTTAACAAGAATAAAAAAAATGAGACTTACTTATACTAAAAAGTTTTTTTTCTCTGCAAGAGAAACAAAAAGGGAAGCAAATAGAGAGCCTACATCCTGGGAACAAATTTTTACCCCTCACACTTCAGATAGAGCCCTAATATCCAGAATATACAAAGAATTCAAAAAATTATCAATAAGATAACAAATAACCTAATCAACAAATGTGCCAAGGACCTGAAAAGACACTTCACCGAGGAGGACATACAATCAATCAACAAGTATATGAAAAAATTCTCACCATATCTAGCAGTCAGAGAAATGCAAATCAAACCCACCCTAAGATACCATCTCACTCCAGTATGATTGGCAGCCATTATGAAGTCAAACAACAACAAGTGTTTACGAGGATGTGGGGAAAAGGGGACACTTGTACACCGCTGGTGGGACTGCAAATTGGTGAGGCCAACATGGAAAGCAGTATGGGGATTCCTGGGAAAGCTAGGAATGGATCCACCATTTGAACCAGCTATCGCCCTTCTCGGACTATTCCCTGAGGATCTTAAAGAGTGTACTAAAGGGATACTGCCACATCAATGATCATAGTGGCACAATTCACAATAGCTAGACTGTGTAACCAACCTAGATGCAATTCAATAGATGAATGGATAAAAAAATGTGGCATCTATACACGATTGATGCAGCACTAAAAAATGACAAAATCATAGAATTTGCAGGGAAATGGATGGCATTAGAGCAGATTATGCTAAGAGAAGCTAGCCAATCCTTAAAAAAACAAATGACAAATGTCTGTTTTGATAAAAATAGGGTAACTAAGAATAGAACAGGGAGGAAGAGCATGAGGAAAAGATTAATATTAAACAAAGACAAGTGGGAGAGAGAAAGGGAGAGAGAAGGGAAAGCATATGGAAATGGTAGGAGACCCTCATTGTTACACAAAATTACATATAAGACGTTGTGAGGGGAAAGGCGGGAACAAGAGAGAGAAGTGAAAAAGCAGATGAGGAAGAGAGGGAAGATAGGATGAAAGGGGAGGGGGGATAGTAGGGGATAATAAAGGTAGCAGAGGACAACAGTCATAATATGACATTATGTAAAAATGTGAATGTGTAACTGATGTGATTCTGCAATTCGTATTTGGGGAAAATTGGGAGTTCATAACCCATTTCAGTCAAATGTATGAAAGATGATATATCATGAGCTTTGTAATGTTTTGAAAAACCAATAAAAATAAATAAACAAAGGTTTAAAATTGAGTGGGAAGAAATCAGCTAAAAAGGAGTTGAGATGCATTCATTTTGATAAGCAGAAAGTTTGTTTTGTGTAGTTGTAAATATCACAAATTTATTTTACCAGAAAACTGGCTTTTGAAAATGAACATATATTGAGATTAAAGGATAATCCACCTACCTTCATGAAAAATTCATATCATTTCCTATATTTTTCATATTTCATTTTTTTTCGTGAATATTTTGTCATGGACCAGGTCTAGTCTTAGGCTACCTCATCTGACAAGTTCGTGCAATGTGTTGGATTGTTCTTTTCATCTTTTATTTGATAGTTTGTAGCTGATAATGTGTATTTTTCCTTATCTTTATTTGGACATACATACCCAACTATATCTTTGCATTTTATGTTTTACTGGGGAAGAGACTCATCAAAAGCTCTTTATTATATGTATCAACAATGAAACATTAAGAGCATGCAATTATTCTTAATTTTGCATGAAAATATCTTTGTACCATTTTTCTTATAAAGATGTAGAATTATTACTGTAATAAGTAACTACTTACAAGAAGAATTAAACAATTGACTTTATATCAATCATGAATATGAAAATTAATAAAATAAGTATTTGGCAATAAATATGCAATTGATAGAAATTAAAATCACAAGAAAGCCATTTAAAATGTCAGTGCATATGGTCCTTAAATAAAAGGTTGTTCAAATAAAATTTCACTAATTCATAAGAGTTAATATGCCATATCACAGCTTAATGTAATATAAAAACTTAAATGATAAGTATTGATAAATAAGAATGATACCTGTTTACTTAAATAGGTTTATTTGATTTTCACTGTAAGCTGTTAATTCTAGAAGACTTGAAAATTAAGAAAGACTTAGTCTATATTATTTCTAACAGGCTAATCAAAGTACTTTTAAATATATATGTATATATATCATATGTAATACATATGCATGAATATAGATACATATGTATAATAAATGTATTGTAATATATCTATAGGTTATTATAATTATTAAATTTTCTCAAGAAAAAAGAATGACTATAAAAAAATTCTTAAATGTAAATTTCATAGCATATTACTGTTTGTAATGACATGAGAGAAAAACTCCTATGGAGGGAAAATGAAAAAGGAAGAGAGAGAAGGGGGAAAATGAGGAAGAAAGTGAGTAAAGAAGAGGGAGAGGAGTGTTTGATAATAAGATAAATGTGGAGGGTCTGGGTGTCTGGCTCAGTGGTAACATGCTTGGCTAGCATGTGTGAGGCACTGGGTTATATTCTCAGCACCACATATAAATAAATAAAATGAGGTCGATCAACAACTGAAAAAATAAAAAAAAATAAAAAAGTAGAAATATTACCAAAATTCTAAGTTTTTATGAATGCTAAATAAAAAAAAGTTACATAGCCTTATGTAATTTCTAGACTCCCCAAAATAGTCATTTAATGATAGATTACTAGTGCGATAACTAAAAATCCATTGCTCTTTCCTCGACATTCTGTGGCATGCTAGTGCTAAAATAAATTGTATTATAACACCAAAAAAAATTCTAATATTTCTACAGTAACTGACCCAGTTTAACATAAATGCAAGAAGATTCCTATGGGATATAATTGTATTTTGACGTTCATTTTTATTCAACACTGGTACATTACTATTTGTCCAGTTTATGCACATCATAGTATGTATATTTCATTCACAATTTAGCAAATTTATACGCATTTGTTTTACTTTCAATCACTTCCTGCTTCAGAACACATGTATTCCTCCACGTTTCTTGACTGCTCCTTTCATGAGACTTTTTTCCAAAGACATTATTTTTGATTTCCATTATCATTTTTGAAGCAAAACTCACACACCCGTCATGATAAACCGTAAACCTAATATTACCATTAGATGTAAAACTGGTGGGAATGAATGATTGTATATCAATATAAGATTTCTTGTATACTTTCAAATATCAATTCAATCCATTGTTTAAAGTGGAACCAGTTATATTATTTATTCACAGTATGGTCTATTCATGCATTGTCTCTATATTGATAGACACAGGGTACACCTCTGTGTACGCTCAATAATAATTTGTATATCTTCAAAATTTTGCTCACAGAAATGGTGGAAGAAAGACTCATGTCAACTGATCTACATATACATTTTATCACAGTAATATTCTGGACACAAAATGCAAAGGTCACACTTAGGATTGTCCCGAAGCCTAAATGGAAAGTGAACATGGATTACTAAAAACATCCATGTCTTGGATGCCTAATTCTCTCAAATGTCAATCCTATTGGTGAGTACATATTTGTTTCTTCCCAAGATTATATATTCAACCTCAACCATGTTGAAAATGTCTAATCCTATCACTCACTTTATATTTTGTCTGATTTCCTAATGTCTCTATTGATATCTCTTTTCCTACATATTTTCCCCAGTTCATCATAGTGACTGATTCTTCACATGTGCTGACATTTACATTCACTCTTTATCCGAAACCCTATTGCTAAAGAACTTTTTGTCCAAATACTATACTCACTCTTTTTTCTAAACCTACCAACTATCTACCTAATCCTACCGACTATCCCTTTTTGACTGGATGAACTCTTCAACAATCAATCATCCAAGGTACAAGGCCCTATGCCATTGTATATTGATTTATCTGAGACATCTGTGCAGAACATAATTCAAAGATAAGTATCCCAATCATGGGCCCAATGCCTTTCTGGTCTTCAAATCTTACCTAGATTTCAGTTTTCATAATTACATTTCACCTGTATATTCTTATAAATATTGCAGGTTCCCAATACCATTATTCATCCAACAGAATGATTCCTACCACAAATCGAACATGTTATTAATCCTAACTATACACTTTTCCCTCAATCCAACTTTACAGAAGAGCAGGGACAGAGTTGGTCTTACAATACAGGGGTGTAGGGGACCTTCCACCTGTTGACAACCTCAAAGGTCCATGCAGATATGATCCCTGGAGAAGATGCAGGCAGCTATGAAAGGCCTGAGAGAGCAAACGTCATCTTCCATAGCAAACAACCCGGTCAGGTTAAAAGCATGTGTCTGAATCATCCTCTCTCTTCTTAATGTAGGGAAGATTGACCAAACTAGGCCTGTGTGGAGAGCTGTTCCCAGGTGCCTATTGTTTCTATACCATTCGAACTTGTGAAAGTGTCACAGGAAGTAGGGGCATCCTCCATATTATGAGACCCTAGGAAGCAAATGTTAGGACAAAGTGGTTGCAAAGGCAGTGACCACATTCAGTTCCTGAAGGAAGTGACCTCACCTCACATCCTTGTTGATGGAACTCTCCGAATTTGGGTTCCAGGAAGCCAGGCATCCAGACCCAGTCCAAGCTCCAGTCACAGTGGTCTCACTTGTTTGGATTTACCAAGGACAGAGTCAGTCTTTTGTGGTACCTAGTGATGTGAGGATGGCCAAATGCCAGGAAAGTTCTGAAGAGGGGCCCTTCCAGAGAAAGAAGTTAGAGGCTCACTGCTGTCTCCTGACAACTTCACAGAGTTGACCCAGGAGACCAGATCTGAGACAGGACAAGCCATTTCTGGGGAACATAGTATTGCCCTTGAGTCAGAGGACACTCTGGATAGTTTCAGACGTACTTGGGGGAAGGAGGTGACTTCGTGGGTGTTTGAGTGGGTTTGTGGTTTTTTCTCATGTTCTGAGAATAATTAGGAAAGGGGGTTTGTTTGGATTGGAGTGAACTGTTTCTAGTTAGTCCTTTGACAAGGCGAGTGTTTCTATGTCTGTGTATCCCACTGTGTCCATGGTTGTAGACATTAGAAAAGAGAATGCCTCAATGGGTGTGTCCTGTCAAAGAGAAAACTTCCAAGCATTCATCCTGCCCATTTTATAAATGGACTGTGGCTTGCCTTATCATTGGGCAACACCTATTATTTTCTTACGTTCCTGTATCCTTCCTGAATTCTGGCCACTCTCCAAAATAGGCTCATGGTTTTGTGTACAAGATATGTACCACTTCCAAGCTCTGTGACATGGCCATGTACTGGATAGCTGAAGGGAATGCATCTCAGAAAACTCTGATATCAGTGTGACCAGTAAAGTCTCAGTGGAGAAACCCTGCTTTGGGCCTTTTGATTACCTATTGTTATGTTGCCCTGAATATCAGGAACATCTTTTCCTCAGGCTACTCCTTCCTGAAGCCTGAAGAAAACAGTTTTCACATGGAAATGAATGGGCATTTTACCTTTGTGTTTTACAATAAAACCTTCACAGAGATTAGGCTCTCATTAACTTAAAAATACTTTTAAATTTTATCTAAGTGTAAAAAGTAACATGTAACTGTACATATCTTTTTGATAACAAGTCCAATTATACAACACAAATGATACACATAAATCGCCAACATGTTTTTATTTTAAGCCTAGAATTACCATACAACCTTCGAACATTTCTGTTTTCATACTTATATTTCACTTCTATAGTCTTATAAATATCGCAGGTTCCCAATAACATTATTCATACAGCAGAACAATTCCTAACCCAAATCGAACATGTTATTAACCCTAACCATACACTGTTCCCTCAATCTAACTTTACAGAAGAGCAGGGAAAGAGTTGGTCTTACAATACAGGAATTTAGGGGATCTTCCACCCGCTGAGAACCTCAAACGTCCATGCTGAAATGATCCCTGTAGAAGATGTAGGCAGCAATGAAGGACCTGAGAGAGTAAGAGTCACCTTCCATGGCCAACAACCTGGTCAGGATGAAGGGTTGTGTCTGAATCTGCCTCTCTCTTCTTAATGTAGAGAAGATGGACCAAAACAGGCCAGTGTGGAGAGCTGCTCTGGAATGCCTATGGATGATATACCATTCTAACTTGTGAAAGTGTCACAGGAAGTAGGGGCAGCCTCCATCTCATGGGGCCTTGGAAGCAACAATTAGGACAATGTGTTTGCCAAGGCAGTGACCTCATTCAGTTCCTGAAGGAAGTGACCTCACCTCACTTCCTTGGTGTTCGAAATCTCTGAACATGTGGTCCAGGAAGCCAGGCACCCACAGCCAGTCCCAGTCCCAGTCCCAGTGATCTCACTTGTTTGGATTTACCAAGGACAGAGTCAGTCTTTCTTGGTACCTACTGATGTGAGGATGGCCAAATGCCAGTAAAGCTCTGAAGAGGGCCCTTTCCTGAGAAACCAGGTTGTGGCTCACCGCTGGCTCCTGTCAACTTCACAGAGTTGGACAAGGAGAACAGATCTGAGACAGAACAGGCCATTTCATGAAAACATAGTATGGCCCACCAGTCAGAGGACACTGCGGATAGTCACAGACCTACTTGGGGGAAGGAGGTGCATTTGTGGGTGTGGGTGTGTGTTTGTGGTTTTGTCTCATGTTCTGAGAATAGGTAAGAAAGGCAGTTTGTTTTGTTTGGAGTTAATTGATTCTAGTAAGTCGTTTGAAAAGGCGACTGTTTCTAGGTCTGTGTATCCCACTGTGTCAGGGGTTGTAGACATTAGAAAAGAGAATGCTTCAATGGATGTGTCCTGTCTAGTAGAAAGCTTCCCGGGATTCATACTTCCCATTTATGAATGGACTGTGGCTTGCATTATTGATGGGCAACCCCTGATATCTTCCTAAGTTCCTGTTTTCTTTCTGAATTCTGGCCACTTTCCAGAATAGGCTCATGGTTTTGTGTCCAAGATATATACCACCACCAAGCTCTGTGACATGGCCATGTACTGGATAGCTGAAGGGAATAGCGAGCAACTCAGAAAACTCAGATATCAGTGTAATCAGGAAAGTCTCAGTGGAGAAATACTGCTTTGGTTACCTATTGTTCTGTTGCCCTCAATGTCAGGAAGGTCTTTGCCTCTGGCCACCCCTTTGGGAAGCGTAAATAAAACAGTTTTCAAATGGAAATCAATGGGCATCACCTGTGACTCTTTGCTTAATTGCATTGGAAAGGGATATGTCTGAATCAGGCTCTAGGTCCTGTGTTAGGCTTTGGCTTAGATTCTCAGCACATGATGGATGTAAAGAAAATCCCATGTTTTCATCCAAAACTAAATTGGCCAAAAGAGCAGTCATTATAGAAGAAGTCTCTCGCCTTCCCCTGTAAGGTTCCTGACCTCCATCAAGTGAGAATAGGAAACTTTGGATCAAATGAGTTCTTCAAAGCCCTTTAGAGGCTATCCCATAGGTGCTTGGGTTTTCTCCAGAATCCAAATCACATAAAGAATCTATACCTGACAGTCAGTAGGCCTCAAATTGGAGGAGCAAAGCAATATTAATAGCAGGCCTATTTGATCACTCCTGGTTCCCCGGACGAGTGTCCAGGACACCCTGACTTTAGGCAAATGAGGGGCAATGGAGGTTATTTTGGACACTGTCTTGGGCTGTGCCCCTCATGGAAACCTCAAGCCAGAGGTAATGATGAGTGTCCATATGGAAGAAGATGAGGGCCATGTGGGAGTGTTTTGGTTTTAATTGTGGTCATGTGTGGCCGTTGGAATAGATGACTGGGTCCACCTTGGCTTTAACTCTGTTGTGATTCCCCTTAGACACTGAGTTGTGGACCTCACCTCAGAGACGTATTGCCATGAATTGTGTTGGGATTTTAGGAGGATTCACATGAGAATCACCCTTGTAAAATGAGATCTAGGCCCAGGGTGGCTGTTCACCGAGCACTGGGAATCTCAGCCAGGTTACCACATGATTTTATTCTGAAAGACTTGGCAGCCACATATGAGAGTCAAAACACACATGGATGTCACAATGTAGATCCCAATGGGCCTGGATTCATGTGATCATTTGGCCACTGTTTGGGAAGCCTTGCCTGTGAGACTTCTGCAGAGATTTCATTGAAATGAGCTTCCTAACCATTTAATAGTTCCAGAATGAAATGAAACACACAGTGCCTCCAACTTCAACCTTGAAAAATGGGTAGATAAATACCAAGAAATTTTTAAACTTCCCATGACCAGGTGGCACTGGAGAATCTTTGGATATCCTGTGGCTGATCATGAGATTACAAGACAGTGCTTTGATTGACTGGTTTTCATAAAAATGGTTCAGAACAGAGATACCAGGAAGTTGGAGCCTGCTGAGAGGTGGGCCTACAGCAGTGCTGGGCAGGTGTGCAACAAAACAACTGTGGTGGGGCCATGTGGATCTTCCATTGGCTTCCAAATGGCTTGTGACTGACATGGTGCAGCCAGCAGACCCTTGTATGTAAAGGTATCTTGTTATATGGACAGGATTCAGGGCAATGTTTAGAATCAGATTGCTATGGTCAAGGGGGCAAGTCATGTGGGATATAAGCCTGGTTGGTGCATTCTCCTGCAGACCCTGACCTACCAAAAGTGACAGAACTCACTCACGCACCGGGTAACAGTTGAATTCTTTGTATATCATGAAGCAAATACCAAAATCCCAGTGCAGCAGCAAGAAACACGACGAAAAGTGGAGGATGACCAAATGGCCTCACAGTCCACATGTGGATACACTTATCCCCCAGTTGCCACAGTTTACCTACTAAAGAAAATTCAGCACTGCTGCCACATATTCAGTGGAAAATAAGAAACCATGTCCTCGAGGTAACATAGATGCAGACACAGCTTTGATTGTCTCACTACAATGGAAGCTAAATCTCCCGACAACAACATATATTTCAAGTGCCCAAACTCAGAGTGAGTTTCTCAAGAAGGATTTAGGGAACCAGAGCTCCATGTTTGTGGACTGTTTTCCCTGTCCCTTACTTTTGAAATCTCCTCTTCCGTCTTCAAGGTTGTGAACTCCTGAGCATATTCCATTCCAGATATTTATTCACAGATTTTCTAACTCTTCTCCTCTAATTGTGCCTTAGTCTCCGTGATTGTAATGTCAAGGCATCCCTTTCTCTGTATCCTATTCAGCACATGTATTTTTACATGCAATTATAGAATCTTACCTGATACCACACGTACATTCTTGTGAGGTGACTGACTTGGCAGATACAAATTGTAAGAGATCACTCCTCCTAAAAGCTGTTGGAACTGAAAATTCAATCTATGAGTGAGCTTCCTTGTTTAACAACATTATACATAAATCCATATTCAATAAAATAAATACATTTGGATCTGTAGATGACATATATTTCATGGTGAATTTCAATTGGAATATATTATGCTATTTTTAATGTCTGTGTGTTTGTGTATGTATATATATATATATACACACTCTCCAGATTTTTCAAAATATGAAATATATATCTTGTTATACACTACCTAAACTCATTCATATTCAAGTATGTGTATTTATAATCAAATTTTCACAAGAGTATTCTCAAAATTATTCATTCACCTGAAATACACATTTGTTTCCTAGTACTGAAAACTATCTTCAGTGAAAGGTGCATACAAATCCTAATATTTCCACAGTAACTGAACCAGTTTAACATCAATACAAGTAGATTCCTATGGGACATGTTGTGCATTTTGACATTTATTTTATTCAACACTGGTACATTACTATTTCTTCAGTTTATGCTCATCATAGCAAATATATTTCATCCAAAAGTTTGCAAATTTATAGGCATTTTGTTCACTTTCAATCACTTTATTCTACAGAACACATGTATTCCTCCATGTTTTTGATGGGTCTTTTCATGAGACTTCTTTCCAAACACATTATTTTCGATTTCCATGATCACTTTTGAAGCAATACTCAAAGACACTTCGTGATAAACCATAACCCTAATATTACCATTAGATGTATTGCTGGTTGGAATGAATGATGGTATATCGATATAAGATTTCTTATATATTTTCAGATATGAATTCAATCTATTATTTAAAGTGGGACCAGTTATATTATTGATTCACAATGTGGTCTATTCATGCACTATCTCTATATTCATAGACACAGTGTACACCTCTTTGTAACACCAATACTAATTTATAGGACTTCAAAATATTGCTCCCAGAAATGCTGGAAGAAATACTAATGTCACGCGATCTACATATACATTTTATCACAGTAATATTCTGGACACAAAATGCAAAGGTTACACTTATGATTGTACCAAAGCCTAAAAGGAAAGTGAACAGGGATTACTGAAAACATCCATGTCCACATTGCCTAATGCTCTCAAATGTCCATCCTATTGGTGACTACATATTTGTTTCTTCCTAAGATTATATATTCAAACTCAACCCTGTTCAAAATGTCTAATCCTATCACTCACTTTGTACTTTCTCTGATTTTGTAATGTCTCTATTATTATCTGATTTCCTACATATTTTCCAAAGTTCATCATTGTGACTGAATCTTCATATGTGCTGACATTTACCTTCACCCTCTAACAGAAACCCTATTGCTAAAGAAGTTTTTTTTTTCCAAATCCTATACTCACTCTCCTTCCAAAACCTACCAACTATCTTCCTAATCTTACCTACTATCCCTTTTTGACTGGATGTTCTCTTCCACATTCAATCATCCAATGTGCAAGGTCCTATGCCATTGTATATGGATTTATCTGAGACATCTGTGCAGAAAGTAAGTCAACACTAAGTATACCAATGAACGGCCCAATGCCCTTCAGGGTTTCAAATCTTAGATTTCTGTTTTCATACATATATTTCACCTACATATTCTTATAAATATCGTAGCTTCCCAATAACATTATTCATCCAGCAGAATAGTTCCTAACACAGATTGAACATGTTATTAACCCTAACCATACACTCTTCCCTCAATCTAACTTTACAGAAGAGCAGGGACAGAGTTGGTCTTACAAGACAGAAATTAAGGGATCTTTCACCTGCTGAGAACCTCAAAGGTCATTAAATATAATCCCTGGAGAAGATGTAGGAAGCTATTAAGGACCTCAGAGAGCAAAAGTCATATTTCATTGCACACAACCTGGTCAGGATGAAGGGTTGTGTCAGAATCAGCCTCTCTCTTCTTAATGTAAAGAAGATGCAGCAAACCAGGCCTGTGTGGAGAGCTGTTCCTGGGTGCCTATGGTTTTATACCATTCTAACTTGTGAAAATGTCAGAGTAAGTAGGTGCAGCCTCCATCTCATGGGACCCTTGGAAGCAACTGTTAGGACAAAGTGGTTGCCAAGGTATGGACCTCATTCAGTTCCTGAAGGAAGTGACCTCACCTCACTTCCTTGGTGATGGAATTCTCTGAACTTGGGATCCAGAAAGCCAGGCATCCAGAGCCAGTCCCAGTCACAGTCCCAGTGGTCAAAATTTTTCGGATTTACCAAAGACAGAGTCAGTCTTTCTTGGTACCTACTTATGTGAGGATGGCCAAATGCCAGGAAGGTCTGAAGAGGGGCCTTTCCTGAGAAAGCAGATAGTGGCTCACCACTGGCTCCTTACAGATTCACAAAGTTGGACAAAGAGACTAGATCTGAGACAGGACAGCCCATTATGAGGGAATTTCTTATGGCCCACCATCAAACGACACTCCGTATTGTCACAGATGTACTTGGGGGTCTGTGTAGGTGTGGGTGTGGGTATTGGTTTGTGGTTTTGTCTCATGTTCTGAGAATAGGTAAGAAAGTCGGTTTGTTTGGTTTGGTGTGAACTGATTCTAGTAAGTCGTTTGACAAGGCTAGTCTTTCTATATCTGTGTATCCCACTGTGTCCATGGTTGTAGACAATAGAAAAGAGAATGCATAAATACATGTGTCCTTTCTAGTAGAAATCTTCCCAGCATTCATTCTGCCCAATTTATGAATGGTCTGCGGCTTGCCTAATGGATGGGCAACACCTAATATCTTCTTAAGTTCCTGTTCTCTACCTGAATTATGGGCAACCTCCAGAATACGCTCATGGTATTGTGTCCAAGATATGAACCACCTCCACGCTCTGTGATACGGCCATGTACTAGAGAGCTGAAGGAAATGATGAGCATCTCAGAAAACTCAGATATCAGTGTGACCAGGAAAGTCTCAATGGAAAAACCCTGCTTTGGGCCTTTTGCTGACATATCCTTCTGTTGCCCTGAATGTCAGGAAGGTCTTTGCCTCAGGCTATGCCTTTTTGAAGCCTGAAGAAAACAGTTTTCAAATGGAAATGTATAAACATTACCTGTGGCTCTTTCTTAATTGCTTTGGAAAGGGATGTGTCTGAATCAGCCTCTTGGCCCTGTGTGAGGCTGTGGCTTAGATTCTCAGCACCTGATGGATCTAAAGAAAAATCCAATGTGTGCATGCAAATCAAAAAGCCAAAAGAGCAGTCATTTTGGATGAAGTTTCTCGCCTTCCTCTGTAAGGTTTCTGACTTCCATCATTGAGAATATGGATCCTTTGGGTCAAATGAGTTCTTCAAAGCCCTGCAGACACTAGACCATAGGTTCTTGGGTTTTCTCATGACTCCAATTAACATAAAGAATCTAAACACCACAGTCAGTAGGCCTCAAAATTGAGAATAAGAGCAATATTAACGGCAGGCCTCTTTGAACACTCCTGGTTCACAGGAAGGATGTCCCGGCCACACTGACTTTAGGCAAATGGATGCAAGGGAGCTTATTTTGGACACTGTCTTAGGCTGTGCCCCTCATGGAAACCTCCAGCCAGAGGTTATGATGAGTGTCTATATGGCAGAAAATGAGGGCCATGTGGGAGTGTCTTGATTTTAATTGCGGTCATTTGTGTGGCGCTTGGAATAGATGACTGGGTCCACCTGGGCTTGAACACTGGTGTGATTCTCCTTAGAGACTGAGTTCTGGAACTTACCTCAAAGAAGTATTGCCTTGTATTGTGTTGGGATTTTAGGAGGCCATGCATGAGAGTCGCCCTTGGAAACTGGGATCTATGCCCAGGTTGGCTTTCCACAGAGCACTGGGAATCTTGGGAAGGATATCACATGATTTTATTCTTAAAGACTTGGCAGCCATAGTTGCAAGTCAAAACACATATGGACCTCAAATTGTAGACCTCAATAGGTCTGGCTTCATGGGACCTTTTGGCCTGTCTTTGGGAAGCCTTGCGTGTGATAGTTCTCCAGAGCTTTCATTGAAATGATCTTCCTCTCCATTTAATCATTCCTGAATGAATTGAAACCCACAGTGCCTCCAACTTCACCCTTGAAAAATGGCTAGATAAATACCTTTAAATTTTTGACATTCCCATGACCAGGTGGACCTGGAGAACCTTTGGATGTCCTATTGATGACCATCAGTGTACCAGACAGTGCCTTGATTGACTGGGTTTCATGAAAATGGTGTAGAACGGAGATGCCAGTAATTTGGAGCCTGCTGAGTAGTCGGCCTAGAGCAGTGGTGTGCTGGTGTGTGTTAAAACATCTGTGGTCGGGTCATCTGCATCTGCCCTTCGCTTCCAAATGGTTTGTGACTGACATGGTACAAGCCCCAGATCCTTGTATGTAAAGGCATCTTGTTATATGGAGAGGATTCAGGGCAATGTTTACAATCAGATTGCTATGGTCAAGAGGGCAAGCTATGTGGGATAGAAGCCTTGTTGGTGCATTCTCCTGCAGACCCTTACCCACCACACGTGACAGAACTCCCTCCATCACTGTGTCCCAGTTGAACTTCTTGTATTTTGTGAAGCAAATATCAAACTCCCAGTGCAGCTGCAAGAAACACCACAAAAATTGGAGGATGACCAATGGCTTCACATTCCACCCTGGGAGACACTTAGCCACCAGTGGCCACAGTTTCCCTACAAAGAGAGAATTCAGCACTGCTGCCTCATGTTCATTGGAAAATAAGAAACAATGTCCTCTAGGTCACATAGATGCTGACCCAGCTTTGATCGTCTCACTATAAAGGAAGCTAAAGCTCCTAAAAACAACCTCAGATGAAGTTTCTCAAGAAATATTTAGGCCGGCAGAGCTCCATGTTTGTGGAGTTTTTACCCTGTCCCTGACTTTTGGAAACTCCTATACCACCTCCAAGGTTGTGAACTCCTGAGCATTTTCCATTCCAGATGTGTATTAACAGATTTTCTAACTCTTCTCCTCTAATTGTGTCTTACATGGGATGAAGGTAATGTCAAGGCATTGTTCTGAATACACATTGGATACTTTTTCCAATTTTCCATTTGAAATACTGAATCCCTGACTGTCAGGTGTAGAAGGAATTCACCTTCAAAGAATAGCCTGACACTTACAAGAAACAGCCCCCATGGAGACATCCTGTCTGGGAGACATCCTGTAGCCAACTGTGTCTCTGAGACATCCTGTTGCCATCTGTATTCCTGAAACATCCTGAGTTTATCTCACCTTGTGAAGACATCCAGGAACTTTGGATAAGAGAGCTTTCCCATCTCCAGCATATAAATGCCCCTGTGTGAAAAATAAAAGTTTGCAGCTTGATCAGAACTCCTGTCTTGCTGTCATCTCTCGTGTCTCTTGTCCCTTCATTCCTCCGCATCTAGGTTCGCTGCCCCTGTTGATGTGTCTTTCCAGCCGTGACTACTGGCACCCACTGACTGGGGCTCGAGCCTTTGACGGATTGGGAACCCCGTCCTCCTGGAAGACTTCATCAAGTGGAGCTCGCGATTGCCACAGCAGACACCACAAAGAGACAGATCCAGGAGGAGAGTGGGGATGACGCACGGTGAGTGACCCACCATGGGACAAGCAGTTTCGTCACATGATTTGTTTTTGTCAGGCCTCAAGGAGTCCTTCAAGACATGGGGGGTGCGTGATAAGAAAAAGGACTTAAAATTTTTCTTCTAATACATAGGAGAATTGTGTCCATGGTTTCACATTGAAGTGACCATTGTTGGCAAAAGATGGCTTAGAGTAAGAGACTGTTTTAAAGATTATTATGAAACCTTTGGCCCAGAAAAAGTGCCAGTTCCCACCTTTTCTTACTGGAACATAATTAATGAAATTCTTAAAAGTTCACCCTTTGACAATGGTACCTTACAACTTGTCAGGATTGGAGAAGAGACTATGCAAAACACCTCTCGTCTCTTCACGGCATGCCCATCAGTTAGTATAGACATTGACCCTTCTCAGTCTCCCCAGGACCCTGGGAACCTTCCTATTCCCCCTCAAAATACCACCCTAATGAATAAGGCTCCAATGGTTACCAAACACCTTTATCGAGTTTTAAATCCCAGAGACACATTGACCCCTGGGACGGAGGCTACCTTGGAGAAGGAAGCAGCAAGCTACCATTCAGAAGATGCGCCACCTCTCAGGACCCTGCCACAGCCTATAGGACTTACACATCTACCTACCTCCTGTATCCCTCCTGCCTTTTGTGCTCCAGCCTTTCAGGAGCAAAATGCAACCCAGATATTTTTCCCCACTTCCCTTGCCTAGCCTGGCTCCCTTGTGAGAGTCTCTCCAACATAGACGGGAACAGATCAAACTTTTAAAAGAATTAAGATCCCTAGACTCTGAGCTCTGTTCATTAGCCTTAGGCACGGAGTCAATGCAAGCTGGCCCACGGCGGTCTAATACAAAGGCTAAGCCACTCCATCAGCCTGTTCTCGCCTTCCCAGTCACCCGCAGTCAGATAGATAAGCCTGCCCAGGCTGAGGTCAAAGACTTAGACGAGGATCAAGAGGAGGAAGTGGGGGAAATGGATCAAGGAGATCAGGACTCAGAGGATGAGGAGTTCACCCCTAGGCAGGAAGGAACCCAGAGTGTCTACAAAAAAATTAAGCCTGCGTTTTCTTGAAAAACATAAAAAGACTTGTGCTCACAATGGCCCCACTGTGCCCTACAAGTTGACTTTATTAGAAAGCCACAGCGCACAATGGCTTACTCCCAATGATTGGAAATTTTTAGACCGAGCTACCCTCAGTGCCGGAGATTTCCTGTTATGGAATGCAGATTTCGAGGAGCACTGTCAGGAAACTGCTCAAAAAAAATTAACTAAGGCCTCCTCTAAATCCTGAACTTATGTTAAGCTAGTGGGCTATGCGCCATTTGACACTAAAACTAAATAGGCACGTTTCCCTGCTGGAATTTTGGCGCAGATTCAGATGGCTTGCTTACATGCTTGGAGATGCCTCCCTCAAACTGGCTCGGCTACCACTTCTTTGGCAAAAATTTGACAAGGACCCAACGACCCTTATAGAAACCTTGTTCCCCGGCTTAACCTAGCTGCAGAATGCTTGCTTGGACCAAGCGAAAGCAAAAGAACTTTTGTAAAACATCTTGCCTTTGAAAACGCCAACCCGGCATGTCAGGATGTTCTTCGACCAGATAAGGAAAAAGGGAAACTTTCTGACTTTATTAGACTCTGTGCAGGGGTGGGTGCAGCCCATGCCATGGGTCTCGCCCTACATGCCCCCTTTACCAAGGTCTTTCACAATCCTGGCTCATGTACTTGCTTTACTTGTAAACAACCTGGCCATTTTGCACGCAAGTGTCTGAAAGACAAACAAAGCCTAGGAATATCGTCTCCTCAAACTGGGGCTAAACCGTCCCCAGCTACCCTTTGTTCTAAATGTGGTAAATGTCATCACTGGGCCAGTAAGTGTAGATCTAAGACAAATTGCCTCAGACAGCCTATTTCTTCCTGCTTCTCAGGAAACCCCCTGCGGGGCCAGCCCCTGGCCACGACCTCCCCGAGGACAAAACCAGGGGCAATAAGGTTTATTCCCTTCCAAACTCCAAACCTACCACAAAATTCTTCCCCACAATTGCCTCCCTCCAACTAGCCACCCCAGGCAGCGCAGGATTGGACCTCTGTGCTACCACCGATACAATATTAGACTCAATGCAAGGGCACCAGATAATACCCACTAGAATTATGGGTCCCCCTTCATCTCATACGAGTGCCCTTATTCTTGGAAGAGCCTCTGCTACCTTAAATGGTGTTCAGGTCTTCCCTGGCATTAATGATAATGATTTCACTGGAGAAATAAAAATACTAGCAACAGCTATTTATGGAGTTGCGGCCATCCCAGCAGGAACAAGACTTGCACAATTAATATTCCTTCCCTTGGATTCAGGAGGCACTTCCACCGCCCAAACATACAATGGGGGACAGCCTCCCTCGGCTCCTCTGATGTATATTGGGTTCAGCCCATTTCTCACAATATACCCACCCTTACCTTACTTATTGAAAAAAAGGAATTCCAAGGAATTCTAGATACTGGAGCTGATGCCACAATTATTTCTCACAAATACTGGCCATCAAGTTGGCCCATCACCCCATCCTTGAATGACCTAAAAGGGTTAAGAGTCAAAAAATCCCCATGTCAGTTCTAGGGCTCTTAGCTTTACTGATAAAGAGGGTAATAAGGTGACTGTCACTCCTTTCATTGTTCCTGACCTCCCTGTTAACCTATGGGGCCGAGATATTTTGAGTCAAATGGAAGTCATTCTTGCCAGTCCCAATTCCATGGTGACTCATCAAATGCTTCGTATAAATTTTGTCCCTGGTACAGGCCTTGTGAGACTGAGAGAAGGACTGGTGGGGACTATAAAACCCATAAAAATACAAATACATATGGACTTGGGTATTCTGATTTTTAGTGTCGGTTCCTGACCCTCCTGTACCCCATGCAGATAAAATTATTTGGGAGACTCAGACTCTTGTGTGGGTGGATCAGTGGCCCCTTACCCCCCCAAAAAAATTGGAGGCTGCCTCCATGTTAGTGCAGGAACAGCTGGCAGCCGGCCATGTAGAGCCCTCAACCTCACCATGGATTACTCCTATTTTTGTTATCAAGAAAAATCAGACAAGCGGCATCTTTTACAATATTTGTGTGCCAGTAATAAAGTTATGTGCCTGATGGGAGCACTACTGCCTCGAATTCCCACACCAATGGCTATTCCCAAAACTATTGTAAAATGGTTATTGTCTTAAAAGTTTGCTTTTTTACCATTCCTTTACATCCTGAGGATAGACCCTATTTTGCCTTTAGTCTCCCTTACATTAATTTCCACGGCCCTATGCAGAGATTTCAATGGAAGGTTCTTCCCCAAGGTATGGCCAACAGCCCTAGTCTTTGCTAAATATAAGTTGTTCAAGCAGTAGACCCTGTGAGAGAGTGATGACCACAATTTTATGTTTTACATAATATGGATGAATTTTTAATTGCTGCACCTAATTACCATGACCTTAATAATTGTTACTTGAACCTTTAGAAAACCCTCACTACCTTGAGACTACGGATAGCTCCTGATAAGGTTTAAACACAGGACCCTTATACCTATTTGGGCCTCAAACTTCAAGATAATCAGATCCAAATTCATAAAATACAACTGCGTGTGAACCATCTTCACACCCTTAATGATTCTCAAAAATTACTGGGAGATATTCAATGGCTAAGAACATATTTAAAATTATCCACTTGTGTACTTTTGCCCCTTAATGATATTTTGAGAGGTGATTCCTACCCTTCCTCTCCTCAAAAGCTTACTCCCGAGGCATGACAGGCATTAAACCAAGTCACAGAGGCCATTGCCAAACAGTTTGTTACACAAATTTCTTATAACCTTCCTCTGGTTCTCGTTCTTTTACACACTCCTCATATACCCTCAGGAAAATTTTGGCAGTGATATCCATATTTTAAAAATAAAGGCTTCCCCTTGCTTTGGGTGCATTTATCCACCACATCCTCCAAGTTTATTACCGTTTATCTTGCTCAGGTAGCTTCTATTATTATTAAAGGTCGTTTGCTTTCTTGACAACATTTTGGCGAAGACCCTGATAATATTTTAATTCCATATACTAATGACCAAACCCAATTTTTACTACAGAGAGGGGATGAATGGGGTATTGCCCAATCAGGCCATTTGGGAACAATTGATAACCACGTCCCCAATGACACCCTTTTACATTTTGTCCAGATACATCCATTTATTTTTCCCAAAATTACTCAAAAGGCTCCCAGTTCCAAGCCCTTACTGTCTTTACAGACGGTTCCAATAATGGCTGTGCGGTCTTTGTTGTCAATAACCAGCCTACCACCTTTGATACTGTCTATCATTCAGCACAGTTTGTGAAATTGTTTGCCATAACACAAGTTTTTATAACATTTTGTGATAATCCTGTTAATATTCATACAGACAGTGCCTACATTGCTCATTCTGTGCCCCTGCTGGAGATTTCACCCGCCATTAAAGCTTCTTCCAATGCGGCCTTTCTGTTTCACCAGCTTCAACAGCTAATTCAGGCCAGACAACACCCATTTTTCTTAGGACACATCAGGGCACACTCTGATCTTTCCGGCCCTCTAGCACAGGTAATGCTCAAGCTGATGCAGCAACTCCTACCATCTTTCCAATTTTTGGTGGCTCCATTCAATAGGCCACGGAGCTAAACAATCTTCACCAACTAAATTCCCAGAGCCTTCGATTACTTTGTAAAATTACCAGGCAACAGAAACGAGAAATAGTAAAAGAATGCCCTGCTTGCGCTCTCTCCCTCCCCATTCAACACTTGGGAGTTAACCCCCGAGGATTACTGCCAAATCAGGTTTGGCAAATGGATGTTACTCATTTTCCTGAATTTGGAAAAACCAAATATATACACGTTTCTATCGATACCTTCAGCAGCTTTATTTTTGCATCACCACATTCTGGAGAGGCTACCAAAGATGTCCTTTCTCATCTTGTTTCAGCCTTTTCCATAATGGGTAAACCAATACATATTAAAACAGATAATTGTCCTCCATATACCAGTGCCAAGTTTAAACAGTTTTGTGCTACCTTGCAATTTTGTCATCCTACTGGAATTCAATACAAACCTCAGGGCCAAGGCATTGTGGAATGTTCCACCTTACCTTAAAGACTTGGCTATTTCGCCTTAAGGCTTCCGCCCTTGTATTTACCACTCACAGGCATTGCCTTAACCATGCATTATTTGCCCTTTCTTTTCTTACCCTAGACAGTGAAGGCCTTTCGGCTGCAGACACACACTGGCATCCCTTTTCCAATTCTGATCAGCCACCTGTTATGTGGCGAAATCCCCTTACAAATAAATGGAAATGCCCACATCCTGTCCTCATCTGGGAATGAGGCTTTAAAATTATTTTTAAAGAGTTGACAGCCATAATTAAGAGACAAAACACACATGGATCTCACATTGTAGTCCTCAATGGGCCTGGCTTCATGTGACCTTTTGCCCCCTCTTTGGGAAGCCTTGCCTGTGAGAGTTCTCCAGAGGTTTCATTCAAATGAGCTTCCTCAAAATTTTATGGTTCCTGGATGAATGGGAAACACACAGTGGCTCCAAATTCATCCTTGAAAAATGGCGAGAAAAATACCATGAAATTTTGGACATTCCCTTGACCAGATGGCACTGGAAAACATTTCCATGTCCTATTGCTGATCAGGAGTATACCAGACAGTGCCTTGATTGACTGGGCTTCATGAAAATGCTGTAGAACAGAGATGCCAGTAAGTTGGAGCCTTCTGAGTAGTGAGCCTAGAGTAGTGGTTAGCAAGTGTGTGATAATACATCTGTGCTGTGGCCATGTAGATCTGCCATTGGCTTCCAAATGTCCTGTGACTGACATGGTGCATCCAGCAGACAATTATATGAAAAGGCATCTTGGTATATGGAGACGTTTCTGGGCAATGTTCAGAATCAGGTTGCTATGGAAAAGAGTGCAAGCTATGTGGGGTAGAAGCCTAGTTGGTGCGTTCTCCAGCAGACACTGACCAACCACATGTGAAAGAATGCCGTGCAGCACTGCGACCAATTTGGACTCCTTGTATTTTGTGAAGCAAATACCAAACTCCCATTGTAGCAGCAAGAAAGACCATTAAAAGTGGAGTATGACCAAAGGGCTTCACAGTCCACACGGGGAGACGCTTAGCCCCAATGGCCATTGTTTACCTACAAAAAGAGAATTCATCACTGCTGCACCATTTTCATTGGAAAATAAGAACACATGTCCTTCAGGTCACATAGATGCAAATCTAGCTTTGATGGTCTCAAAACAAAGGAAGCTAAAGCTCCTGACAACAACATATATTTCAAGTGCCCAGCCTCAGAGGCAGTTTCTCAAAATGTCTTTAGGCCAGGAAACCTCTATATTCATAGACACAGGGTACAACTCTTTGTACCCCCAATACTAATTTATACGTCTTCAAAATATTGCTCCCAGAAATGGTACAAGAAATACTCATGTCACCTGATCTACATATACATTGTATCACAGTAATATTCTGAAAACAAAATGCAAAGGTCACACTTATGATTGTACCAAAACCTAAATGGAAAGTGAACCTGCATTACTAAAATCATCCATGTCCACTTGCCTAATGCTCTCAAATGTCAATCCTATTGACGACTACATATTTCTTTTTTCCTTAGATTATATAATTAAAGTCAAACATGTTGAATGTGTAATCCTATCACTAACTTTATGCTTTGCCTGATTTCATAATGTCTCTATTGATATCTGCTTTCCTACATGTTTTCTCCAGTTCATCATTGTGACTGACTCTTCACATGTGCTGACATTTACATTCACTCTCTATATGAAACCCTATTGCTAAAGGACTTTTTTTTCCAAATCCTATATTCACTCTTCTTCCTAAACCTACCAACTATATTCCTAATCTTACTGACTATCCCGTTTTGAATGGATGTTCTTTTCTACATTCAGTCATCCAAGTAAATGTCAGGTGAGCGTCGGAGGAAGAGACCACCCAGAATCTACCTCATGCAACAGCAAAGGGTTTATTGGGGGTCCAGCGTGCTGGTGCTCATAGCTCACTTGAATAGAGCAGAGAGCCCTGAGAAAAGCTTAAACAGAGCTTATATACTTTCCTTGGAGAGGGCAGGGAGGGATTTTTATTAATGGATCAAGGCGAGTGGGCAGTTTGCGCGTAACCGGGTGAGGGAGTGCATTCTGTAGTTTGGCAGTTGGGGACAGCACATTCTGGGAACAAGATTAGCAAACATTTCTCAATATCAACAGTGTTTTGTTAAGTGTACAGAAAAACAGAAAGTGACAAGTGCCTATTTTATTAACCTTTCATTCCCCACTTTTTCTTCTGGCTACTTCTAGTCATAAAAGTGATCATTGGGGGGTGTCACATTTTATGTCTGCTAGTGGGGTATTAACATAAGTTTAACTTGTCCAATTTGAGATTGGAGAAAAGAAATTACATGGTTGAACAAACAGAGTTTATAGTTAGCAATAATATGAGGATTATTATTGGACCAGCCAGGGTTGATAAATACGTAGTTAAACAGGGGGACTGTGTGAACCAAGACTCAAACCACCCTTTTTTGGCCTCTCTCTCTCATTGACACTCTTCAAGTTGTCCTTTTAATTTACTCATAGATTTTTTTACAACTCCATAATGGTCAGCATAAACACAACATTCTTCCATCAATGCAGAACAAAGGCCCCCTTCTCTCATGAAGAGGAGGTTCAACCCTTGACTGTTCTGTAAAACAACTTCAGAGAGAGAGGTTAAAGATTTCTGCAAAGCTGTGATGGAGGTTTCTAATATCTTTAAGTTTTGGTCTATTGCTGCTTCTAATTGTGTCATTTGTTGTGTCCCATGGACCAAGGCAGTGGTTCTTGTGCCCACCTCTGCTGCAACTCCTATTTCTAATAGGATGGCTAAAGTGAGGGATATATGTGCCCATTGGAACCAGGTTTTATTTCCCCCTATTTGAATTTCAAATGAACATGCATCAGGATGAAGCACTCTGGGAAACATCTGCACCATTACACAATTAATCATATCTGTTGACAACTTCATGAAAACATAAAAAATGTTTAAGTATATAGAATTATACTGCTGTAGGGACAGACAAGGCAAGGCGCCTAAGATAGTACCGAAGACAGGGAAACAGTCCTATTCGTTTGCAACCAGATTCAGAGGGCATTACTTCTGTTGTAATCAATAAATCCCCTGAAACCCAAGTTTAGGTAGTTTCAGAATTTTGTACCCAACATGTAAAGGAAGGGGCGCAGAAGTTCACAGTCTGCAGAAGTTCACAAAAAGCAGTTTATTTTTCTGTTTTTTTCCTCTGTTCTTGGCAAGTTAACTTTTCAAGGACACCTGGGTTAGGGAGAGCTCTTTCTTCCCTTTAATTTTCACCCTGCCAGCTGTTACCATGGAGCCCAGTTTGTAACTTCTGTATCTTAGAAATGTAGCCATCTCTGTGAATCCCTAGCTCATGGCCAGAGGCCTTGTACACATATTTTGTGAAAAACTAGTAAGGGGGTGTCTACCTTAGGAGTGCAGATTTTTTAGCCAGTGGCCAAGTAGAACAGGGCAACACGTAAAGAGGAATTTTATCTACTCTGAAGTCTTTTATAGGGACTCTTTTGCTGAAAGTCCTAAAGTCAGCCATGATGAAGACTTCTGAAGAAGGTCAGATAAGACTTTTCGGTGGGCCTGGTACAGAGGGGGCAGATGGGGTAGGTGGGGCTGAGAGCAGTTCTGAAGATCTGAGAATGAGGAAGGAAAGATGTAAAGGAATAATGGGAAAGGGGTTTGGGATTTTCCTAGCAACAAAAACTTGAGCAGTAGAACAGGTAGAGCAGAGGAGAAGACTGGAGTTAGTATCACTAAAAGCCTGTAAGGGACTTTAAATTCTGAGTAACCTTTTTTCAGTGATGACAAAGAAACTTTTAAGTCCATTTTCATTACATCTTGGATAGGGGTCTGAGGGCTCTCCTCAGCTGGTTTGAGATTTGGGTTAGCTGGTAAGAGGACCTGGTGGGATCCGGTGCGGACACTGATAGGAGAAGAGAGGAGGGAGTTGGTGGAGGGGTACTTCATTACCTGCTACCTCAGCAATTGGGCAATGGTCTGAGAACTGGCAGAGGTTTGGATTATTGATCTAGTAATTGGAGGGGAGAAATCATGTTGCTGAGGTGATAGTGACAGCAGAGAGACTGGAGCAGAAGGCTAAGGGTGAGGATCTATTGGAGAAACATAGGTCAGGATGTGAGCGAAGGAGGGAAAAGGCCTCCACATAGGGGAATCTCCTTTCACACTTTTGAGCATTTGCAGAAGTTAAAAATGTCACGCAGAATTTGAGGACCTAGAGACCCCACTGTGGGCCATCGGTTTTGGTTATCTAATTGATAATATGGGCAATGCTGTGTACAGAATTTTTTTATTGGTTATTCAAAACATTACAAAGATTGCAGAATCACATTGGTTACACATCCACATTTTTACATAATTCCATAATAGTAACTGTTGTATTCTGCTACCTTTCCTATTCTCTACTATCCCCCCTCCCCTCCCCTTCCATCTTCTCTCTCTACCCCATCTACTGTAATTCATTTCTCTCCTTATTTTTTTTCCCATTTCCCTCACAACCTCTTATATGTAATTTTGTATAACAATGAGGGTCTCCTTCCATTTCCATCCAATTTCTCTTTTCTTTCCCTTTTCTCTACAGAATTTGATGAAAAGCTTGAGATCCATCAGGCAGTCCCTGTATGCTCACATCCCCATGACTTAGAGAAGAAGTCGGCTTTCCCCCCACACAGCCGTGATTTCATGTGGCTTTGATAGTCCACCAGGCAATCATAGTAATCTAGGCTAGCCAACCTGCATCTGGCTCACTTGTCCCTACATCCATTAGGTTTGTTTCCATTGTCTACGGTTTGGAAGGGATTTAATGGAATTTTAGTGGCATCCTCTTCATCAGGGATATCCCAATAGGAAAGACGTATAGCCAGCTAATAAATGTCTGGGTAGAGAGATGGTCACTAGTTACCTAATTGGGCTGTATACGAGATAGACCATAATTATTTTCCAGTAGGATTTGTGATCAGCCATCGCTGCTGAATGGGCTGATGAGGGTTAGGACTACTGGTGGTCAAGGGGAGAGTCTATAGCTTTATCCACATGGCGAATACACAATTTGAAAGGGTTACCAGTCTTTTCCAGTTTCCAGCTAGAGTCTCAACAGGCCGCAGGCTTGAGATGAGAGGTATGGATCCAGGAAATGATTCTGTCTACCTTTACCGCTGTAGGTGTTATAAGTAGCACCTGGTATGGTCCTTTCAAGCGGGGTTCCAGGGATGACACCTGATGTCGTCTTACATAGAAGAAGTATCTTTCTTGATGTTGATTTGGAGTCCTCTCGTCCCCAGGTTGTTAGGCAGTGGCCATCTGTTTTCACAGGTATCCTGAGTTCTTTCAAGAGCTTTAAGTGTGTAAAGCAAATGGGTGTGAAAGAAATCGTTAGGTCTTAGAGTTGGGGTTAGGTCCCTTACTGGAGGAGGGGCACCATAGAAAATTTCATAGGGGGTGAGGTTACACAAAGAAACAGAGGGAGTATTTCTTGCATGAAACAGTTCATAAGGCAGGAGCATAGTCCAATATTTTATGCCGGTCTCTAAGCTTAATTTCGTTATGGTCTCTTTAATGTTTCTATTCATTCATTCTTCCTGTCCTGAACTCGGGGGTCTATAAGCACAAGGTAACTTTCAATAAATCCCCAAGGTCCTGGCTAACCCCTGACTTATGTGGGTTATGAATGCCGGTCCATTATCACACCCTATTACTTTAGGCAGGCCGTATCTTGGAAAAATATCTCCCAGGATCTTCTTCACCACAATTTGCACTGTTTCTTTTTTTTTCTTTTTTTCCTTTTCTTTTTTTTTTTTTTTGGTGGGAAAGGCTTCAATCCATCCTGAAAATGTATCTACAAAGACTAGGAGATATTTAAGTCCATAACTTGCTGGCTTTATTTCAGTAAAGTACACTTCCCAGAATTGTCCTTGTCTGGTTCCTCATAGGTGCTTTCCTGTAGGAAGCTTGGAAGGATAAGAATTAACCATTTGATGGACCTGACAGGCTTTTGTTAACCATTCAGTTATTTCCTTTAACTGTGAGTCGGTTAGTGGAAAACTCTGTTCTTGATCCTTCATAAATGAATGTAGTTTCTTTAAACTAAGGTGAGTGATTTGATGTACATTATCTACTGACATAGTTAGAGCTGTGAATATAGGAGTTTTTACTGAAGGATTTAGAAATTCCACTTGGGGGCCTTCAGGGTTAAAAGTTATTTTGGCCCGGAGCTTGGTGAGCAGAACTCTGCCTATCAATGGGGCCGGGCATTCTGGGATTACATGGAAGGAGTGATGGATTTTTCCTTTCCCCTGGTCCCAGGTCCTCTTAGTTGTCCAAGCCCGATATTTACTGCAATTAGCCCCTTGAATTAGAGACCTTTTATTTGATAGAGGGCAAAATGGAGCCTTAATGGCTGAGTATATTGCCCCTGTATCCACTTCAATGGTTACTGGGGTGCCCTCCACTTCAAAAGTTAACCTGAGCTCGGGGAGGGGATCTTATCCCCAACTTTCTTAGTCATCCTCCAGAGTCAGGATGGCTGGCTGGCGTGGCTGTCTCTTTCTAGGGCTCTCTTTGGCCCAGTGTCCTTTTTCTTTACAGTAGGCACATTGATCTGAGGCCAGGGGTGGCCTCTAGTTTGGGCCCAGGTATCCCTTCCTGTCTCCATGTTTCTTATTTCTGGCCTATTTGTTGTTGTGACCAGGACCTGAGTCAATTCCTTAGTCTGTCTTTTGTTTCTTTTATCCACCCTTTGCTTCCTTATCTTCCTCAGTTTCTCTCATATAGTATACGTTTTTGGCTTCTCTGACTAAATCTCTCAAAGTCATATCTTGTAATCCATCTAAGTGTTGTAACTTTCTTTAAATATCCATGGCAGCTTGCCCAATAAAGGCCATCATGACAGATGCCTTTTGAGCCTCTGCCTGAGTATCAAAAGGAGTATATCTCCTATATGCCTCCATAATTCTCTCTAGAAACATAGAGGGAGATAAATCAGGCCCTTGAATAATCTCTATTACCTTGGCCAAATTAGTTGGTCGCCTAGCAGCCACTAAGATACCCGCTATTAGAGCCCGGAGATAAGTGGACAGATGCTCCCTACCTTCAAAGGTGTTGGGGTCCCAGTTTTGTCGATTCTAGGGAAAGCTGGGTTGAATATGTTGGGAAGTTGTGTCAGTCACCCATCTGGTCCGAGGATATTATTTTCTAGCTTCCAGGAGGATTCTCTTTTGTTCCTCTGTCATGAAGAGAGTCCCTAGGTGTTGTTGGCAGTCATTCCAAGTAGGCTGGTGTGAAAACATCTATGAATCAACCACACCTGAGACACGAGTGGGGTCCTCTTAAAAGGGGGGACTGTTATTTTTCCAGTTATATAGGTCTGAAGAGGAGAAAGGTCAATACTGGTAGGCTTGCATTTTTTCCCCATTGCCATCATCAATCATTGGCACATAGGGACGGAGGGGGAGCATCACGGGAGTTCCAGGGTTTTCAATCTTTCATTGATGGTGAGTTCCTTTAGCCGGGCCAGGTTCCTCCAGGGGAGGAGGGGCTGTGTGTGCCGCGGGGGAGTTTTCTGGAGGGTGCTGGGCTGGCTTAGCTTCCTCCAATGGCGAAGAGGCTGAGTCAGCAGCAGGGGAATCACTTAGAGGGTGTTGGGGGTTGGGAGACCAGGGCAAGGGATAAGGAGAGGGATGAGAGTCCAGTAGAGTTAAATCTTGTGACTTAGGCAGAAAAGAGGGTGGAGGAGGAGGAGGAGCAGAGGGTTTGAGAGATCGTGGGGGAAGGATTAGGAGCGGGGGCAGGGGCAAAGAAAGGCTTCACCCATGGAGGAGATTTGCAGAGGTAATGCCGGGTTAAGATATATGGCTTTTGATCTGGATGGCTATGTGGCCCTTCCTGAAAGACAATATCTCTGACTTTTTAAATTAGTGAGAAGTAGAAAAATCCTTCTAAGGGCCATCCGAATCCAAAGGTGGGCCACTCTGAGGCACAGAGAGTCTGCCAGGTCCAGCGGTTTACTGAAAAAGAAAGATTCTGAGCCCTTAAGCCGAATTTGGTCCAGTGATCAAGGGTCAGGGACAGAGGCATTGAAGTGCTCTTTTCCATAATGAAAAATGCACAAACAGTAAAAGCAACGACACATGACACAGACAAGACAAGACAATAAAGACAGGAAATGGACGTCCAACACTGAGACGAGGACTGAGTACCCGGCAATACCTGATGGGCTGGCAATACCGAATCTGAAACAAAATATCACTGAGTTGAGGAGACTATTGTTCCTTGATTTTCAGAGTCCTCTGGGGTGTCCCTCAGGGTGGTGGCCTGTGGCTCTGTGACACATCTGTCAGCCACCGTGAGTGAGAGCTCACACTCTTCATTGACAGCCATTTTGCCAAGCTCTAACCTGAAACCTGACACCAGAAAGAGGCGCCTCACAAATCCCTTGAGGAGCCAGTTGGGGTCTCTCGTCCGCTGCTGCCAGAACTCGGTGGAACCTCCATATGTAAAGGTCGGATGAGTGTCAGGCGAAGAGACCTCTAAGAAACTGTCTCATGCAAAAGCAAAGGGTTTATTGGTGGTCCAGCATGCTGGGGCTCAGAGCTCACTTCAATAGAGCAGAGAGTCCTGAGAACAGCTTAAACAGGGCTTATATACTTTCCTTGGGGAGGGCAGGGAGGGAAGTTAAGTATACAGAAAAACATGAAGAGACAACTACCTATTTTACTAACTTTTCACTAACGACTATACTTTGCCAGATTTCCTAATGTCTCTATTGATATCTATTTTCCTACATATTTTTCCCAGTTCATCATTGTGGCTGACTCTTCACATGTGCTGACATTTACATTTACTCTATACCCGAAAAGCTATAGCTAAAGAACTTTTGGTGCAAATTCTATACTCACTCTCCTTTCTAAACTACCGACTATCTTCTTAATCTTACCGACTATCACTTTTTGACTGGAAGTTATCTTTGACAATCAATCATCCAAGGCACAAGGTCCAATGCAATTGTATATCGATGTACCTGAGACATCTGTGCAGAAAATAAATCAAAGCTAAGTATCACAATCAAGGTCCTAATACACTTCTGGGTTTTAAATCTTACATAGATTTCTGTTTTCATACTTATACTTTACCTATATATTCTTGTAATTATCGCAGGTCATCAATACCATTATTCATCCAGCTGAATGATTCCTAACCCAAATCAAACCTGTTATTAACCCTAACCATACACTGTTGCCTCAATCTAACTTTACAGAAGAGCAGGGACAGAGATGGTCTTACAATACAAAAATGTAGGATTCCTTCCAACTACTGAGAAACTCAAAGGTCCATGCAAAAATGATCCCTGCAGAAGTTGTAGGCAGCTATGTAGGAACTGAGAGAGCAAAAGTCATCTTTCATTGTAAAAAACTTGGTCAGGATGAAGGAATGTGTCTGAATCAGCCTCTGTCTTCTTAATTTAGAGAAGAAGGACCCAACCAGGCCTGTGTTGAGAGCTGTTCCTGGGTGCCTATGGTTGATATACCATTCTAAGTTGTGAAAGTGTCACAGGAAGTAGGGGCAGCCTCCATTTCATCGGACTCTTTGAAGCAACTGTTAGGACAACGTGGTTGCCAAGGCAGTGACCTTATTCACTTTCTGAAGGAAGTGACCTCACCTCACAACCTTGGTGACAGAACTCTCTGAACTTGGGATCCAGGAAGCCAGTCACCAAAATCCAGTCCCAGTCCCACTCCCAGTGGTCTCACTTGCTTGGATTTACCAAGGACAGATTTAGTCTTTCTTGGTACCTACTGATGTGAAGATGGCCAAATGCCAGAAAGCTCTGAAAAGTCACCTTTACTGAGAAAGCAGGTATTGGATCACCGCTGGCTCCTCAGTAGCTCAAAATGTTGACCAAAGAGACCAGATCTGAGACAGGACAGGCCATTTTGTGCGAATAAAATATGGTCCACAATTAGAAAAACTCTGGATAGTCACAGACCTATTTCGGGGAAGGAGGTGCCTTTGTGGGTGTGGGTGTGAGTTTGTGGATTTGTCTCATGTTCTCAGAATAGGTAGGAAAGTCGGTATGTTTGGTTTGGTGTAGACTGTTTCGAGTAAGTCGTTTGACAAGGCTAGTGTTTCTATGTCTGTGTATCCCACGGTGTCCATGGTTGTAGACATTAGAAAAGAGAATGCATCAATTGATATGTCCTGTCTAGTTGAAAGCTTCCCAGCATTCATCCTGCCCAATTTATGAATGGATTTCAGCTTGCCTTATCGATGGGCAACACTTGCTATCTTTCAAAGTTTCTGCTTTCTTCCTGAATTCTGGCCACTCTCCAGAATAGGCTCATGGTTTTGTGTCCAATATATGTACCACTTCCAAGCCCTGTGACATCGCCATGTACTGGATAGCTGAAGGGAATGGCGAGCATCTCAGAAAACTCAGGTATCAGTGTGATCAGGAGAGTCTCAGTGGAGAAACCCTGCTTTGGGCCTTTTAATTACCAATTGTTCTGCTGCCCTGAATGTCTGAAAGGTCTTTGCCTCAGGCCACCCCTTTTTGAAGCCTGAAAAAAACTGTTTTCACATGGGAATGAATGGGCATCACCTGAGGCTTTTTGCTTAATTCCTTTGGAAAGGATGTGACTGAATCAGCCTTTTGGCCCTGTGTGAGGCTTAGGCTTAGATTCTCAGCACCTGATGGATCTAAAGAAGGATCCCATGTGTGCATACAAAACCAAAATAGCCAAAAGAGCAGTCATTCTGGATGAAGTCTCTCCCCTTCCTTTGTGAGGTTCTAGACCTACATCAAGTTAGAATAGGAATGCTTTGGGTCAAATAATTTCTTCAAAGCCCTGCAGAGGCTAGCCCGTAAGAGCTTGGGTTTCCTCATGTCTCCAATTCAGACAAAGAATCTAAACCCCACAGTCAGTAGTCCTCAAATTGGAGAAGCAGAGAAGTATTAACAGCAGGCCTATGTGATCACACCAGGTTCACAGGAAGGGTGTCCAAGCCACCCTGTTTTTAGGCACATTAGGGGCAAGGGAGATTATTTTGGAGACTATCTTGGTCTGCACCCCTCATAGAAACATTCAACCAGAGGTTATGAAGAGTGCTTATATGAAAGATCATGAGGGCCATGTGGGAGTGTGTTGGTTTTAATTGTGGTCATTTGTGTGGTGGTTGGAAGAGATGACTGGGTCCACCTTGACATGAACTCTGGTGTGATTCCCCTAAGAGACTGAGTTCTGGAACTGACCTCAGAGATGTATTGCCATGAATTGTGTTGGGATGTTATGAGTCCACGCATGAGAGTCGTCCTTGGAAACTGAGATGTATGCCCAGGTTGTATTTCCACAAAGCACTGGGAATCACAGCCAAGATATCACATGATTTTATTCTGAAAGACTTGGCAGCCATAGTTGAGAGTCAAAACACACATGGACCTCACATTGTAGACCTCAATGGGCCTGGATTCACGTGACCATTTACCCAATCTTTGGGAAGCCTTGCCTGTGAGAATTCTCCATAGCTTTCATTGACATGAGCTTCCTCAAAATTTAATGGTTCTGGATTGATTTGAAACGTACAGTGCCTCCAACTTCATCTTTCAAAAATGGCTAGATAAATACCAAGAAATTTTTGAAATTCCCATGACCAGGTGGCACTGGAGAACCTTTGGATGTCCTGTTGCTGATCATGAGTATACCAGACAGTGCCTTGATTGACTGAGTTTCATGAAAATGGTGTAGAACAGAGATGCCAATAAATTGGAGCCTGCTGAGTACTTGGCCTAGAGCAGTAGTGGGCAGGTGTGTGATAAAGCATTTGTGGTGGGGCCCTGTGGATCTGCCATTAGCTTCCAAATGTCTTGTGACTGACATGGTGCAGCAAGCAGTCCCTTCTATGTAAAGGCATCTTGTAATATTGAGAAGTTTCAGGGAAAGTTTCAGAATCAAGTTGCTATGGTCAATGGGGAAAGTTATGTGGGATAGAAGCATGGTTGGTGCATTGTCCTGCAGAAACTGACCCACCACACGTGACAGAACTCCCTCCAGCACTGTGTCCCAGTTGACCTCTTTGTATTTTGTGAAGCAAATACCAAACTCCCAGTGAAGCTGCAAGAAACACCATGAAAACTTTAGGATCACAAAATGGCTTCACAGTCCACACGGGGAGACACTTAGACCCCAGGGGCCACAGTTTAGCTACAAATAGCAAATTCAGCACTGCTGCTCATGTTCAGTGGAAAATAAGAAACCATGTCCTCCAGATCACATAGATGCAGACCCACCTTTATTGGTCTCACTAGAAACGAAGCTAAAGCACTTGACAACAACATATGTTTCAAGTGCCCAACCTCAGAGGCAGTTCCACAAGAAGTCTTTAGGCCAGAAGAGCTCCAGTTTGTGGAGTGTTTACCCTGTCCCTTACTTTTGGAAACTCCTTAGCATATTCTATTCCAAATATGTATTCACAGATTTTCTAACTCTTCTCCTCTAATTTTGTCTTACTTGGGGACTAGGTAATGTCAAGCCATTGTTCTGGATGACAGTGGGAACAATTTTTTGTAGCACATATTTGCATACACATTGGATTCATTTTATAATTTTCCAGTCAAAATAGTGAATCCCTCACACTAACCCCTACGCTACTAAACTCTGACTAGAATAATAACCCAAACAGAATTGAAATACAAGCAGTTCAGAGGAGGCATCGTGTATAGTTGGACTTGCCTTTTGCATTATATAGGGTAGGAGTTATGAATCTAGTCAATTATTTGGTTGAAAGTATTCTCCATGTTTTTTTAAAGTTAACAAATATGTGAATTCCTGTCTCCCTTTCTCTGTAGCCTATTTAGCACATGTAGTTTTATATGCACATATAGATTCATACCTGGTATCACACGTATATTTTTGGTGAGGTGGCTGACTTGGCATATAGAAATTGTGAGAAGATATCACTCCTCCTAAAAGCTGTTGGAACTGAGAATTCAACCTATGGGTGATCCTCCTATTTAAATAGCATTATACATAAATCCATGTTCAGTAAAATAAATATTTTTGAATCTGGGGATGATATGTATTTCATGATGAATTTCGATTGGCATATATAATGCTACTTTTTAATGTCTCTCTGTGTGTGTCTGTGTATATATATATATATATATATATATATATATATATATACCCTCCAGATTTTTCAAAATATGAAATATTTGTGTCTTATTATGCACTCCCAAATTTCATTCATATTCATGTATGTGGATTTATAATCTACTTTTCAAAAGATTATTCTCAGAAATATTCATCCACCTGAAATAACATTTTGGTTTACTAGTACTGAAAACTATCTTCAGTAAATGGTGCATAGAAATCCTAATATTTTGACATTGCAAGATGGCCATGAATAGAGTGCATCACACCCTTTGTACTGCGCAACTTCACATGTGAATAAGGAGTTAGAATGACGAAAAAGTATCTTGTTAGGATCTTACAGAAAAATGGGTGTGCCTGGAACCTGGAAGAATGATTTCCACCACCGAGGTCCTGTAATTGAGTCTCAAACAAGAGCCAACTATGCGAACGAAGATCTGGGGTGGCTGATCCGTGCGGCCCATGCCGTGGCTACAGACGGCGGGCCTCCACCGTGAAGCGACCAGCATGCAGGGAGAAATGTTGCTGCGGATTCTGTGGAATCCGGCTGGCTCACCCGCCACTGAGCCCGGGGCTGAGTTCGGGATTTCAGATGGGGAAGAAAATGTTACAGTTCTATCCCCCACAACCGAAACTCCACCGAGGAAACCAACGGCCACCATCTTGGAGAGCTGAAGTATCCACCACCACTCTCCGACAGATTGCAACAACAAAACAGGTGTGTGTTACTCAGCTTATCTCCCATACAGCAGGTAATTCGCAAAAATTCTCTCTTAGGCTTTCCGGGGGAGGGATTACCAGAGAAAGCCTTCACAAAGACGGGGGGAAAACTAGTGGCACCTGACCTTCAACTTCCCCTCCCATCACCGGTGAAAACAAAACTTGTCTAGCCAGCACAATGGGTGGGGCAAGCGGAAAAAATCAAAACAATAGAGTGCCAGTATTCCCAATAGACACACTCCACACCCAAGGAATGGCAGGCAAAGAGTACAGTTTGAGCTGCCAAGAGGCATCAACTCAGGGGAAATCTGGTGTAGCAGGGGAAATCAGGACTCGCAGAGAAAACCCGGGGACCAGAGGACAGACACGCGTGACTAGGAGGCTGGAGAACGCCTGCCCACCAGCAACCAATCACCCGCTGGCTGCCTGCGCAATTGGGCAGCTAGAGATCACCTGCCCGCCAGTGACAGCCCATTCGCTGATTGCACGACTGGATGGCTGGAGACCGCCCGCCCGCCAGCGACCGGGAGGTGAAACCAACCAGAGACAGTCCAGTCCCACCCCCCCATTCAAACACCCCGGCAAGGAGCCTGGGGCCCGCCATAGCAGACAGGTGACATCACTGGAGCTCAGCTGTCTTAATTCCTTCCAAGTGGAATCCACTTTTGCAGGCATAGTCTACAAACACAAAAGAGAGACAACAGAGATATATAAAACCAAAACAAATCTATTGAAGAAAGCAGAAACACAGCAATCAAATTGAGCTGAAAAGTAACGTGAACATCATGAAAAAACAAGGGATAAAAAGGTGTGCAAAAAATGCAGGACAACTAAATTCTAAAGGAGGACCGTGAAGCATCAGAAATAGGGATAGGGAAAAAACTCAAGGCATACCTAACTCAGATGGAAAGGAATATTAGAGAAGACATGAGGCAGCAAGTCCAAGCAATAAAAGTATATTTTGAAAATCAAATAAACAAACAAATTCAAATGGCAAAAAATGAGCTTTACCAGGAGATAGAGACATTAAAAAGAAATATCAAACAGTAATCCTAGAAATGCAGGAAAGTATAAACCAAATTAAAAACTCAAACGAAGAGTATTACAAATAGACTAGATCAAGTAGAAGTTAGAACGTCAGATAATGAAGACAAAGTTTATCAACTTGAAAAGAATAGAGTAAACACAGAAAAGATGCTTAAATCCCATGAGCAATCTATTCAAGAGATATGGGATGTCATAAAAAAAAAAACAAATTTGAGAGCCATTGGTATAGAAAAAGGCATAGAGATTCAAACCAAAGGAATGGACAACATATTAAATGAAATAATTCTAGAAAATTTCCCAGAGATGAAAGATGAAATGGATTGCCAAATCCTGGAAGCCTACAGGACCCCAAGCATTCAAAACCATAATAGACCAACTCCAAGACAAATATTTATGAAGATAGCCAGAACAAGGACATACAGAACAAAGAGAGAATATTAAAAGCTACGAGAGAAAGTAGGCAGGTTACATTCAGGGGTAAACCAATTAAGTTAACGACTGATTTTTTTCATCACAAACTTTGAAAGCAAGAAGATCCTGGAACAAAGTATTTCAAACGCTCAAAAATAATGGATTCCAACCAAGAATACTGTATCCAGCAAAATTAAGCTTCAGATTTGACAATGAAATTTAAGTCTTTCACGATAAACAAAAGCTAAAAGAATTTACAGCCAGAACACCAGCAGTGCAAAGCATTTTGAGCAAAATACTACAAGAAGAGGATTTGAAAAGTAATGCCTGAAACTAGCAGCAGGAGGTATCTCAGTAAAGGGAGAGGAAAATAACCAAAAAGTAAAAACTAACCAAAATAAATAAATAAATGAATAAATAAATAAATAAACAAACAAACAAACAAACATGACTGGAAGTAGAAATCATATTTCAATTGTAACCTTAAATGTTAATGGCCTAAACTCACCAATCAAGAGACATAAGCTAGTAACCTTGATCAAAAAAAAAAAAAATCCAACAATATGCTGCCTTCAAGAGACTCATATGATAGGTAAAGACATACAGAGGCTGAAATTAAAAGTTTGGGAAAAATCATACCACTCACATGACCCTCGGAAGCAAGCAGGAGTGGCCATACTCATATCGAATAAAATCAACTTCAACCCTACGTTAATCAAAAGGGATAAAGAAGGACACTATATACTGTTAAAAGGAACCTTGCACCAACAATGCATAACCATTATCAATTTGTATGCACCAAACAATTGAGCTGCAACACTCATAAAACAAACTCGCCTCAAGTTCAAGAGTCAAATAAACTACAACACAATAATTATGGGTGACTTCAACACACCGCTCTAGCCATTAGACAGATCCTCTAGACAAAAACTGAATAAAGAAACTATAGAATTCAACAGCAAAATCTGTAACCTAGACTTCACCGACATATATAGAATATATCAACCATCAAAAAGTGGATACACGTTCTTCTCAGCAGCACATGGATCCTACTCAAAGATAGACCATATATTATGCCATAGGGCAATTCTTAGTAAATATAAAGTCGTGGAGATAATACCATGCACCATATCTGATCATAATGGAATGAATCTGGAAATCAATGATAAAAGAAGGAAGGAAAAATCCTACATCACATGGAAAATGAACAACATGCTACTGAATGATCAATGGTTTACAGAAGACATAAAGGAGGAGATAAAAAAATTCGTAGAGACAAATGACAATACAGACACAACATACTGGAATCTATGGGACACAATGAAAGCAGTTTTAAGAGGGAAATTCATTTCTTGGAGTTCTTTCCTCAAAAAAAAAGAAAAATCAGCAAATAAATGAACTCACACTACACCTCAAAAACCTAGAAAAGGAAGAGCAAAACAACAGCAAATGTAGTAGAAGACAAGAAATAATTAAAATTAGAGCAGAAATTAACGAAATTGAAACAAAAAAAATTGAAAATATTGATAAAACTAAAAGTTGGTTCTTTGAAAAAATAAATAAGATTTACAGGCCCTTAGCCATGCTAAGGAATGGAAGAAAAGAGAGAACTCAAATTACTAACATACGGGATGAAAAAGGCAATATCACAACAGACACTACAGAAATAAGAAGATAATTAGAAAGTATATGGAAACCCTATGTTCCAATAAAATAGATGATAGTGAAGATATCAATAAACTTCTTAAGTCATGCGATCTGCCCAGATTGAGTCAGGAAGACACACACAATTTAAACAGACCAATAACAAAGGAAGAAATAGAAGAAGCCATCAAAATACTACCAACCAAAAAAAGCCATGGACCGGATGGGTATACAGCAGAGATCTACAAAACCTTCAAGAAGGAATTAATACCAATACTTTCCAAGCTATTTCAAGAAATAGAAAAAGAAGAAACTCTTCCAAATTCATTCTATGAGGCCAATATCACCCTGATCCCAAAACCAGACAAAGACACTTCAAAGAAAGAAAACTACAGACCAATATCTCTAATAAACTTGGATGCAAAAATTCTCAATAAAATCTTGGTGAATCGAATACAAAAGCATATCAAAAAAATTATGCACCATGATCATGTAGGATTCATCCCTGGGATGCAAGGCTGGTTCATTATACGGAAATCAATAAATGCTATTCACCACATCAATAGACTTAAAGACAACAACCATATGATCGTATCGATAGATTCAGAAAAAACATTCGACAAAGTTCAGCATCCCTTTATGTTGAAAACACTAGAAAAACTAGGGATAACAGGAACTTACCTCAAGATTGTAAAAGCTATATATGCTAAACCTCAGGCTGGCATCATCCTAAATTGAGAAAAGCTGAAGGCATTCCCTCTAAAATCTGGAACAAGAGGGATGCCCTCTATCACCACTTCTATTTAATTCAGTTCTTGAAATACTAGGCATAGCAATTAGACAGACAAAAGAAATTAAAGGCATAAAACTAGGAAAAGAAGAACTTAAATTATCGCTATTTGCGGATGACATGATAATATATTTAACAGACCCAAAAGGGTCTACAGAGGAACTGCTAGAGTTAATAAATAAATTCAGCAAAGTGGCAAGATATACAATCAACACGCATAAATCAAAGGCATTCCTGTATATCAGCAGCAAAACTTCTGAAATGGAAATGAGGAAAACCACTCCATTCAAAATATCCTCAAAGAAAATAAGATAATTGGAAAAACAATTAAATAGTTGGGAATCAACCTAACAAAAGAGGTGAAAGATTTATAAATGAAAACTACAGAAACATAAAGAGATAGAAGAAGATCTTAGAATATGGAAAAATATACCCAATTCATGGATAGGCAGAAGTAGCATCATCAAAATGGCGATATTACCCAAATTCTCTACAGGTTTAAATTGATGCCAATCAAAATCCCAACGACATTTCTTGTAGAAAAGATAAAGCAATCATGAAATTCATATGGAAAAACAAAAGACCCAGAATAGCAACAGCAATTCTAAGCAGGATGTTTGAATCTGGAGGTATAGCGATACCAGACTTCAAACTGTACTACAAAGCAATAGTAACAAAAACAGCATGGTACTGGTACCAAAACAGGCAGGTGGACCAATGGTACAGAATAGAGGACACAGAAACCATTCCACAAAATTACAACTTTCTTATATTTGATAAAAGGGGCTAAAAACCTGCAATATATGAAGGACAAATGGTGCTAGAAAAATTGGAAATCGATATGCAACAAAATGACACTGAATCCCTTTCTCTCGCCAAGCAAGGAAGTTAACTCAAAATGGATCAAGGAGCTAGATATCAAATCAGAGACACTGCATCTGATAGAAGAAAAAGTTGGCTACGATCTACATTCTGTGGGGTCGGGCTCCAAATTCCTTAATAGGACACCCATAGCCCAAGAGTTAATAACAAGAATAAATTAATGGGACTTACTTAAACTAAAAGTTTTTTTTTTTTTTTCTCAGCAAGAGAAACAATAAGAGAGGTAAATAGAGAACCTACATCCTGGGAACAAATTTTTACCCCTCTCACTTCAGATAAAGCCCTAATATCCAAAATATACAAAGAACTCAAAAAATTAAAAAGTAAGGTAACAAATAACCCAATCAACAAATGGGCCAAGGACCTGAACAGACACTTCACAGAGGAGGACATACAATCAATCAACAAGTACATGAAAAAATGCTCACAATCTCTAGCAGTCAGAGAAATGCAAATCAAAACCACCCTAGGATACCATCTCACTCCAGTAAGATCGGCAGCCATTAGGAAGTCAAACAACAGTAAGTGTTGGCGAGGATGTGGGGAAAAGGGGACACTTGTACACTGCTGGTGGGACTGCAAATTGGTGCAGCCAATTTGGAAAGCAGTATGGAGATTCCTGGGAAAGCTGGGAATGGATCCACCATTTGACGAAGCTATCACACTTCTTGGACTATTCCCTGAGGATCTTAAAACAGCGTACTATTGGGATACTGCCACATCAATGATCATAGCGACACAATTCACAACAGCTAGACTGTGGAACCAACTTAGATGCCCTTCAATAGATGAATGGATAAAAAAAATGTGGAATCTACACACAATGGAGTATTACACAGCACTAAAAAATTACAAAATCATAGAATTTGCAGTGAAATGTATGGCATTAGAGCAGAATATGCTAAGCAAAGCTAGCCAATCCTTAAAAAAACAAATGCCAAATGTCTTCTTTGATATAAAGAGAGCAACTAAGAACAGAAAGGGAGGAAGAGCAAGAGGAAAAGATTAACATTATACAAAGACGTGTGGGGGGAGAGAAAGGGAGAGAGAACAGAAAGCATATGGAAATGGTAGAATACCCTCAATGATACACAAAATTACACATAATAGGTTGTGAGGGGAAATGGGGCGGAAATAATGGAGAGAATTAAACAACAGCACATGAGGTAGAGAGGGAAGATGGGAGGGCAGGGGAGGGGGGATAGTAGGGGATAGGAAAGGTAGAAGAATACAACAGTCACTAATATGCCATTATGTAAAAATGTGAATGTGTAAGCAATGTGTTTCTGCAATTCTTATTTGGGGAAAAAATGGGAGTTCATAAACCAAATGAGAAAAATGTATCAAAGATGATATATCATGAGCTTTGTAATGTTTTGAACAACCAATAAAAATAAATAAATAAATAAAGGTTTAAAATTGAGTGGGAAAAAATCAGCTAAAAAAGGGTTGAGATGCATTCATTTTGCTAAGCCAAAACTTTGTTTTGTGTAGTTGTAACTATCACAAATTTATTTTACCAGAAATTTGGCTTTTGAAAATGCACATAAAATGAGATTAAAGGATAATACACCTACCTTCATGAAAAATTCATAGCATTTCCTATATTTTTCATATTTCATTTTTTTAGTTAATATTTTGTCATGGACCAGGTCTAGCCTTAGGCTATTCTTCCAGAATACTACCTCATCTGACAAGTTCGTACAATGTATTGGATTTTTCTTTTCATCTTTTATTTAATTGTTTCTAGCTAATAATGTGTATTTCTTCTTATCTTTATTTGGACATACATACCCAACTATATCTTTGCATTTTATGTTTTACTGGGGAAGAGATTCATCAAAAGCTCTTTGTTATATGTATTAACAATCAAACATTCAGAGAAGGCAATTATTCTTAATTTTGCATGAAAATAACTTTGTACCATTTTTCTTATAAAGATTTAGAATTATTAATAATGTCCCTGCTGTAATAAGTAACTACTTACAAGAAGAATTAAACAATTGACTTTATATCAATTATGAATATGAAAAGTACTAAAATAAATATTTGGCAATTAATACACAATTGATAGAAATTGAAATCACGAGAAAGCCATTTAAATTGTCAGTGCATATGGTCCATAAATAATAGGTTTTTTAAAAAAATTTTTCTCTAATTCATAAGATATATTATGCCATATTATAGCTTAATGTGATATAAAACCTTAAATTATCACAATGATAATAATAATCCATTGTTCCTTCCTCTACATTCTGTGGCATGCTAGTACTAAAATAAATTTTATTATAACACCAAAAAAAAAAAGCCAAATCATAATATTTCTACAGTAACTGACACGAGTTTAACATCAATGCAAGTAGATTAGATTCCTATGGGACATGATGTGCATTTTGACGTTCATTTTTATTCAACACTGGAACATTACTATTTCTTCAGTTTATGCACATCAGAGGATATCTAAATATTTCATCCACAATTTAGCAAATTTATACGCATTTGTTTAACTTCAAATCACTTCCTGCTTCAGAACCCATGTATTCCTCCATGTTTCTTGACTGCTCTTTTCATGAGACTTCTTTCCAAACACATTATTTTCTATTTCCTTTATCATATTTGAAGCAAAACACCCGTCATGATAAACCATAACCCTAATATTACCTTTAAATGTATAAGTGGTTGGAAAGAATGATTGTATATCAATATAAGATTTCTTACTTAGTTACAGATATCAATTCAATCCATTATTTAAAGTGGAACCAGTTATATTATTTATTCACAGTATGGTCTATTCATGTATTATCTCTATATTCATAGACACAGGGTACACCTCTTTGTACCCCCAATACTAATTTATACGTCTTCAAAATATTGCTCCCAGAAATGGTGGAACAAATACATGTAACCTGATCTACATATACATTTTATCACAGTAATATTCTGAACAGAAAAAGCAAAGTTCTCACTTATGATTGTACCATACCTAAATGGAAAGTGATCCTGGATTACTAAAAACATCCATGTCCAGGTTGCCTAATGATCTCAAATGAAAATCCTATTGGTGACTACATATTTGTTTCTTTCAAAGATTATATATTCAAACTCAACCCTTTGAATACGTCTAAAGCTGTCACTCACTTTACACTTTGAATGATTTTGTAATGTGTCTATTGATATCTGCTTTCCTACATATTTTCCCCAGTTCATCATTGTGACTGAATCTTCACATGTGCTATCACTAACATTCACTCTCTAACCGAAACCCTATTGCTAAAAAACTTTGGTCCAAATCCTATATTCACTCTTCTTCCTAAACCTACCTACTGTCTTCCTAATCCTACCGACTATCCCTTTTTGACTGGATGTTCTCTTCTACATTCAATCATCCAAGGTACAGGGTCCTATGCCATTGTATATCGATTTATCTGAGACATCTGTGCAGAACGTAATTCAATGCTAAGTATCCCAATCAAGAACCCAGTGATCTTCTGGGCTTCAAATCTTACTTAGATTTCTCTTTTCGTTCATATATTTCACCTCTATATTCTTATAAATATCACAGGTTCCCAATACCATTGTTCATCGAGCAGAATGGTTCCTAATCAAAATTGAAAATGTTATTAACACGAACCATACACTGTTCCCTCAATCTAACTTTACAGAAAAGCAATGACAGTGTTGGTCTTACAATACAGGAATGTATGGGATCTTCCACCTGATGAGAACCTCAAAGGTATGTGCAGAAATGATCCCTGGAGAAGATGTAGGCAGCTATGAAGGACCTGAGAGAGCAAAAGTCATCTTCCATGGAAAACAACCTGGTAGGATGAAGTTTGGTGTCTGAATCAGCCTCTGTCTTCTTAATGTAGAGGAGACGGACCAAACCAGGCCTTTTGGAGAGCTGTTCCTGAGAGCCTATGGATTATATCCCATTCTAACTTATGAAAGAGTCACAGGAAGTAGGGGCAGCCTCCATCTAAAGGGACCATAAGAAGCAACTGCTAAAACAAAGTGGTTGCCAAGGCAGTGACCTCATTCAGTTCCTGAAGGAAGTGACCTCACCTCACTTCCTTGGTGTTGGAACTCTCTGAACTTGGGATCCAGGAAGCCAGGCACCCCGAGCCAGTCCCAGTCCCAGTCCCAGTTGTCTCACTTGTTTGGATTTACCAAGGAGAGGGTCAGTCTTTCTTGGTACCTACTGATTTGAAGATGTCCAAATGCCAGAAGATCTCTGAAGAGGGGCCTTTCCTGAGAAAGAAGGTAGTGCCTCACCACTGGTTCCTGTCAACTTCACAGAGTTGACCAAGGAGACCAGATCTGAGACAAGACAGGCCATTTCGGAGGAACATAGTATGGCCCAGCAGTCAGAGAACACTCCGAATAGTCACAGACCTACTTGGGGGAAGGAGGTGCCTTTGTGGGTGTGGTTGTGGGTTTGTGGTTTGGTCTCATGTTCTGAGAATAAGTTTTTTCAGATATCAGCTCCGGAGCCCAGGAATTAATTCTCATTGGGGCTAAGGTTCCCCACCAGTGAGATTTGAAATTGGCGCTGGCTGCAGAGTTAACAAGGGCGGGGACTTTTAACGCCACTGCAGAAAAGAAGAAGGTACGAAGAAGAAGTCCTTAGGTGCCATGTTGGGGTTTCTCTCTGGGGTATGGCTGCCATTTATACTTTTCCTAACATTCTTCCCTTTTTGTTTTCTTAGAAAGTGGGGCATTGTTTGTCATTTGTGGCTGCTGCCTGCTGTGTGGGGGTGCTGTGGGGCCTAGAAAGGGAAGTGGACAAATGCTCGGGGGCCAGGTCTGGGGATATCATGGCAGCCAGAAATAAAAGCCAGTGGTATAGATAGCTACTTCAGTAGGGGTAAAGTCTATGAAAGTTCCCTGATGCCACAAGTTGTCAATGGCATGAAACCAGTCCTGGATGGAGGAGATTGTTGGTATCAGCTACTGGTCCTGTAACAGAGACTCTAGGAAATACTGGAAGCGTTGCCTGGTCATTGCGTCACCAGCACTTGAAGAAGATCAGAGCGAATAAAAACAGAATGAAGATAAAAATTAAAGCAAAGGTCAATTTTTGGCAGAAGTTCCATGTTGGGGGACTGACATAGAAGAGGCCAAGGGCCATGAGGAAGCTTAGAAGGTCATAAAGACTCATGAATCCAGGATGGCAGATTAAGAGGTTCTCCAAGCTCGTTGCCTCCCGCTGTCTGATGTACGTTGCATTCCATCGTGCCTGGTAGTGAGCTTCATCACTGAGTGAACTGTTCTCTTGGAGATGTTCGGGGTTCATCAGTCATCAGAGGATGGTAGTGCCTAAGCAAAAGCTGGTTGAAATTTTTATTAGAAATTTTTTGCAGTTGGGTTTGAAGGAACTTCATTATGCATGGCAAGAGAGCACAAAAAGGGAGCATCCCAATAAGGGGCCCCAAGATAGGTAGTAAGTACATGGCAAGATAGGATTGGAAGAACCCTGTTATGGGATTGGAGGAGCTAGGTTTGAGCAATTTGGTCAATAATTTCTGCAATTTAACAACATTTTTTTCTATCAGCCCAGATTCATTAACATAAGAGCAACATTCCTCTCTGAGGAATAGGCATGTACCCACTTTTTCTGCAGTGAGAAGATCAATTGCCCTTTGGTTCTGTAAAGCCACTTGTGCCAATGAAGTAACCTGGCGCTGCAAGGAGCCCAGAGACTCAGCAGTGGTATCGAGTGCTTCCTGCAGTTTTTGTTGCAGGTCTTTGAATGCCCATAGAGCATGACCTATAGCTCCACCAGAGAGTCCGAGACCCGCCACTGAGGTTGTTAAAGTGAGGCCTACCAGAACCGGCAGAAAGACTGCCCTACGGGTTCAGGAAGGTAGGGCCAACTGTCGGAATTCGGTGGGAGTATACAAAGACAGCTGAGGAACTACAGTAACCAAGAAACAGGTGCCAGAGACATTGATCGTTGAGGTACTTAAAGACCCATTACACCAGAGGAATTGTCCAGGTTGCATAAATGCAGGGCTCGATTGGGTGCTTAAGCTCAAGGAACAAATGGGTAAAGGATTCATTATTGGCAGGTGGAAACAGATGAAAGCAAATAAAGTATTGGTGAAATAACTTTCCCACAGTGGGATACGTGTCACATGTAGGGGTTGTCCTTTCTTAGAGAAATTGTAGGTTTTTGCTGAAATATTTCCTGCCGCTAATGGGACTAAGTGAAGCACAGAGAAAGCACTGAGAAGGAGGCACAGAAAGAGGGGTGGAGTTTAATAATCGAAGAGATTGGTGTAACAAATTGAGCCATGTGTCAGGGGGACCTGAGGGGGTTGAAGGGTCTGAATCCTTTGTGGATGAGCTATGGATAAGATCTAAAAGTTTTGATTCTGACTCCTTAATGTGTTCGACTACCTGGATGGTTGCCTTAGGTGGCATAATCAGGGTGCGGCCAACTGTCATCCACCCTGTGGGTCTGGCTGAGGTTGTCCGAGCATAGACAGCAAACTCAACATAGTCCCAACGTTTGGCCTTGGGGTCAGGTATATCTAAAGTATACCATCCATTGTTATCAGATAAAGAGAATTTATCCCACTTTAGGTAACTAGAATTCCACACTTTAGGGTAACCAAGTGAGTGGTAAGAATAGCTACCATGTTCATCATGGAACCTGCATGACCAATAGGGGCACCCATTATATATCTCAGGCCACCAATGACAATAGTCTTTTGTTTGATCAAAAAGGAAGCAAATGAAAAGCCAGTTCCAGCTACCAGGGACGAAGGTCCTTGAAGGTGACAATTTTAGGGAAATAGAGGTGCAGTTGTGGATGAAGCAAGTAGTTGCATCCACTGCACGGACCTTCTACATGCCATGTTCTGAGTATCGTTCCTGAAGAGTGAATAGATACATGGTAGGAGAGGAGGGTAAAGACCAGTCCCGATAGAGCACAGAAAATAAGCAGAGCACAAAAAACAAGCAGTTACAGAAGATTAGGGTGTTGAGAGAGCCCATTGTGACTTTTTAAAGAGGAATTGGGCTGCATGGAACACCGTGTGAGCCGCAACTTAAATGGGTGAGATGAGTGTGGAGAGCAGGAGTTAATGGGAGGTTCAGGAGGTGATTTTTGGAGTTCCTCTGGGTTGGTCCTGTCGTCAGCAGGTGGGGCCTCTTGGTGATATGGCTTCAACCTAGAAATGTGAATCCAGGGAGTTAGACGGTTGTCTGGTAAGGAGAGTTTGGCGGCAGTGGGGGTACAGAGAATGACAGGATAGGGGCCTTCCCATTTTGGGGCAAGAGTCCCTTTCTCCTCTGGGGTATTATAATATACTAGACTCCCAGGTGTTAAGGGAGGAGTGTTTGGAGAGGACACTGGGTCCGGATGAAGCCAGTCCTGATATTTCCAGAGTTCCGAGGGGAGATGATACAAAAGAGGCAAAGACAAATCTCGGGTGAGAGGTCCTTGTGAAATGACCAACCCAGGGGGTATAAGAGGTCTTCCATACATTATCTCAAAGGGAGACAGTAAAGATGGTTTTTAGGGAGAGCTCTGATTCGAAGCAAATCCAAGGGAAGGAGTTTGACGCAGTCTAAGTTTAATTCCATTGTCAATTTGGTAACGACTTCCTTTAGAGTACAATTTACCCTTTCCACTTTCCCTGAAGCTTGGGGATAATATGGACAGTGGAAATGCCACTTGAAGGAGAGGGCTTGAGAGACCTTTTGTGTGATTCTAGAAATAAACTCAGGGCCATTGTCATATTGTAGAGAAGTGGGCATACCAAACCTGGGGATGATGTCTGTCAGTAAGATTAAAGCTACAGTGGAAGCCGTTTTATTGGAAGTGGGAAATGCCTCAATCCAACCAGAGAAAGTGTCCACAAAGACAAGGAGGTATTTAGTGCACCATACTGTGAGCATGTTGGTGAAGTCTACCTGCCAGTCAGCAGTGGGAATGTGTCCCCGGGCTTGGTGGGAAGGAAAAGGTTTGGGCCTTAAAGGAGTATAAGTGTTGGTCCACTGACAGATCTGACAATTAGAGGCTATATTCTGTAGCATGGCTTTGTCAGAGAGGGTGAGCGAGAAGAAGCTCTGTAAAAAGAGGGTCAAAGACTGAGAATTGGAAAGGAATAGAGTATGAAAGAACTTGAAGAGATCCTTGTTCTTACTGGAAGAAGTAGGGGCTTCAGATGAGCTGTCTAAAGTGGCCATTATATGTCCCCCAGGGGGTCTATCATTGGAAGTGGTAGCAGCCATTTGTTCCGCCTGGTCAGCTTTGGCATTGCCCTCAGTGATAAGAGAGACGTCCTTCTAATTAGACCTACAATGGACAACTCCCACCTGGGTGGGTAAGTGGGAGGCCTTTATCAGATTGGTTATAAGAGCCGAATTAGTGATCACATTACCTTTGGTGGTAAGTAGGCCTCGCTCCTTTCATATAGCAGCATGGGATAAGATATGGAAGACATATTTTGAATCAGTATAGAGGGTTAGGGATTTGCCTTGTGCTAGAAGGCAGGCACGAGTGGCTACTATAAGTTCAGACTGCTGGTTGGTAGTTCCTGAAGGCAGAGCTTTGGCCTCTATAATCTCAGTGGCTGAAACTACAGTGTATCCAAAGTAATGAGTGCAATTCTGCCTAAAGGAACTGCCATCAGTAAACCAGATAAGGTCAGGCTTGGCTAGTAGTCTCTCAGAAATGGAAGAATGACAGGGGAGGAAATCATCTAAGGTTTCCAACCAATTATGAGTTGGTGTGTTAGACGTGGGAGTCATTGAGAGCAGTGAAGCAGGGTTCTGTGCAGAGCAGGGGAGGAAAGTAATATTAGGGTTTTCCAGAAAGGAAGTGAGGAGTGACAGAACTCTGGATGGAGGAAGGGTTTGAAAGCCCTTATAAGCTAAAAGATCCTTCAAGTGATGTGGGGAGTGGATAGTTAAAGGGGCCCCAAAAGTAAGCTTAGAGGCTTCTTTGTGTAAAATTTGTCCAGCAGCCAGAGCTCTTAAGCAAGGGGCCCACTCACGGATGGTAGGGTCAATTTGCTTGGACAAATATGCCACAGGTGCAAATGTAGGCCCATAGTTTTGACCTAAGACCCCAAGTTCTTGCCTCCCTTTTTCATGGACATATACATGAAATGGTCTTGAAAGATCAGGAAGGTGAAGGGCAAGTGCCTTTAAGACAAGTTGCTGAAGCCTGCACAAGTGGTAGTTTGGGGAGGAGGCAAGAGATTCACTAGGGGGTCCCTTTGCTAGTTCATACAGGATTTGTATAGAAGAGAATAATTTGGGATCCAGGCCCTAAAATAACCTGCTAGTCCTAGGAATGATAGTATTTTGGCTTTTGTATGGGGCACTGGAAGATCAGAGAGGAGTTGCCTCCTATCCAGTGTTATTTCCTTTTTTCTGGGTGTAAGGCAAAAACCAAGAAAGGTGACAGAAGACTGGGAAACCTGGGCCTTGTGGGGAGACTTCTTTTTCCCTTGTCTGCTAGGAAATTAAGAAGCTGAGCAGTGTGGGATTGAGAGTGTTCCCAGAGGGACTACATAGAAGAAGGTCATCGACATATTGAAGGAGAGTAGAGTCAGGACAGGTCGGGTGAAAGGATGTGAGGTCCTGGGCAAGAACTTGGCCAAAGAGGTGGGTGCTATCCCCGAATCCCTGTGGGAGGACAGTCCAGGTAAGCTGATGAGAATGGCGGGTGTGAGAGTCAGTGCAAGTAAAAGCAAAGATATCCTGAGATTCTGAGAACAAGGGGATAGAAAAGAATGCATGTTTCAAATTGAGAACCAAGAAGTGGGTAGTAGTGGCAGGGATCTGAGAGAGGAGGGTGTAAGGGTTGGACACTAGCGGGTGGATGGGGACCACAGAGGAGTAGACAAGGGGAAGGTCTAGAACCAGCCTTTAGGACACGTTAGGTTTCTTAACTGCCAGAATGGGGGTGTTGAAAGGAGAGTTTGTAGGCCTAAGATACCCCTTTCATTATAAATCCTGGATGATGGCTTCTAATCCGAGGAAGGCTGTGGTTGTGAGTGGATATCATGGTTGACTAATATATCTTGAAGGGTCCAGTAAGACAATATGAATAGGACTGCATTTAGCCATAAAGTGTGTAGTTGTGTCCCAAAACTCAGGGTTAACTGGTTTAGATAGTCGTGGGAGAGTGCATGAAGGAGGTGTATCTGCCCCTAGGAACATCATGAGGAAATGAGAGGTAGGAGAGGTGTGGGGTGATATGTGAATGGTGACTTTTAATAGTGAGAGTATGTCCCTTTCCAGAAGGGGAATGGGGCAATGGCTCATAACGAGAAAGGAGTGAGTGAAGGACAAAAGGGATTTTGAGGGAAAATATGTTTACCTCCTACCACGACAATAGGAGTTTTTGAGGGTGTGGTAGAACCCCAATACTCCCTCAAGACCGAAAAAGTGGCACCAGTATCCAAAAGGAAGGTAATGAAGCGTCCATCCACCAGGAAGGTGACCCTAGGTTCTTGATTCTTGATGGTAATAGTTTGGAGGGAAGGCCCAGGGCTCCATCATTTCTCCTCTGCCAAGCCCAGGAGAGGCTGGGGTTGCCGGGTGGCTGACCAACCTCCCTTCCGGGTTGTTGGGCAGTCTGCCCCCCACTGTCTCCTTTGATGGCATGTTGGGCAGGGGTTGTAGGGTGTTCTCGGCGAAGGACAATCCTTACCACATTTGAAGCAAGCTCCAGGGGGTGTCACATTGGGACGGCGTGGTGATGGCCTTCTCTGAATGACCTGGGCCAACATTTGGAATTTGGCATTTTCAGCTCTCTGCCTACGGCATTCACTTTCATCCTCTCTACCATGAAAAACCTTTAAAGAGACAGCAAGGATTTCGGTCTGAGGAGTAGCAGGGCCCTGTTCAAGCTTTTGAAGCTTGGCTTTAATGTCAGAGTATTTTTGGGCCAGAACATATGTCATTAAGAGATGACGGCCATCAGGGGTTTCTGGGTCGAGTTATGTGCAGTGTTGAAGGGCCTTGGTTAGTCTATCCAGGAATTCTGAAGGTGTTTCCTCCTTCCTTTGAATGACCTCCTGCACCTTTTTAAAGTTAACAGCCTTGTGGGTCACCTTTTCCAGCCCCGCCAAGAGGCAGGATGTAAAAAGGTCATGAGTCTGTAAGCCTTCAGGGGTGTTGTAATCCCATAGGGTTCCTGCTCTGGGACAGCATGAGAGCCCGTGGGGTGGTCAGGATTGGTCCTATGATTTTCATCAGCATGGGCTTGGGCTAGCTCCCAGACCCATTGCCTTTCCTCGGGGAGAAGTGTATTCGCCAAGAGCATGTATATGTCATGATGAGTGAGGCTATATGCTTGCAGGACCCATTGAAACTCCCGAATGTAAGTGGTGGGTTTAGTGGTGATTGAGCCTAACTTGCTCTCTAGCTGAGTAATGTCTGACCTGGAGAAGGGCACGTGGACTCTGATGACACCCTCGGGACCAGCTACCTCACGAAGGGGTGCGATTGTCTTAGGGGTGGGAAGGAGTCCTTTAGACCTGGTAAAAGGAGGACTGAGAGAGGCAGGCGGAGGACAGGAAGGAGAGGGAGGGGAAGGGAGTGTCTCTTTGGAAGAGGAGGAAGTGGAGCAGGCAGAAGAGGACGGAGGGGAGGGGGATAAAATGGAAGGCTGAGGATCCATGGAATCAGGCAGAGGATGAGGAGGGTATTGCAGAAGAGAAGGGGCAGATGGGGCTGGGGAGAAGGTGGGGGTTCATCTGCTGGGTTGAATGAGGAAGAATCTGTGAAGTCAGAAGTAGAAGTAGGGAAAGAGAGGGGATTGCAAGCAAGGAGGACCTGAGGGGGAGGGCAGGAGGAGCAGAGACAAGGTGCTGTGTGGGAAGGCTAATACCTTCAATGCAGGAATCTCCCTCCACTTTTCCAGACGCTGGCAGTAGTTAAAAAAGTCCCAGGGGAGGTTTGGATCTAAGGAGCCTTCTGGAGGCCAATGATTGCCATTATCCAGTGGATATGGAGGCCAATCTTGGGTACAGAATTTAATTAAAAGTTTGGACTTGATGTCTGGTGTGAGGGAGAGTGTGGCCAGATTTTTTATTAAACATTTGAGAGGTGAGGCTTCAGGTACAGATGAAGAGGTGCCCATGTCACAGGGAGAGATGGAAGAGAGAGAGAGAGAGAGAGAGAGAGAGAGAGAGAGAGAGAGAGAGAGAGAGAGAGAGAATAAGAGTAAGCGAGAGAGACAAAGAGAAAACCCGAGCTGGAACGGCTTCCAGGAAATTCAGGGCGAATGGGGGTCACGTGGGTGTCCCCAAAATGACCAGCTGTCGCGAGGAAATACAGTGAAGTGCGATCTGGAAGACCCAATGGGTTTGGAGCCATGGGCAACCTGACGTCAGGAAAGTTTTCGAACGCAGCTGAACGAGTCAGTAATGAAAACAGAACTCCAGCTCCAGCAGAATGCAGTTCTAGGACGGGAGTTCAGTTTTCCCTGAGCAGAGAGGCAGCTTCAGCCAGACAGAGCAGCCCTGCAGGAAACAGCAAATCTAGCCGGCAGCAGCAGTGGCAGCAAAGGAGGAAAAACCACAGAGCCTCTCATGTAAACTCAGAACCCTCATGCCCCAAAGGGAAACGGATCACTAGAGGGTCCACTGTGACCAGTAAAGGTCTTGGTGGGAGGAATTCCCTCTCCCATACCGGGCGTCTAGAGTGTGCTGGACGATCAGGGTCACAAAACTAGCGGTAGCCCGAAGGAAGTTGGCGAGCCGGGGTCAGGGGAGGCTTACATACATCAGATCAGTGGTGAGTGCAGGAAGCTGGCGTCTGAAAAGAGCGGACCAGGATGGAGTGTCTGGGCGGAACAGGGGACGGGGCTCTTGTTGGAAAGAGCTCACCCGTATCCTCAAACGGGACACCAGAATGAAAGAACTCCCCACTCAAAGGCACTTCGCCGGGAGAATTCAAATTTTATTGCAAAAAGCTGTGTGCTTATATAGAACTAAGGAGGAGATGAAAGGACTTAGATAAATGGCAGGCAACCCGTTTATTGGCAAGTTCTTTCAGATATCAGCTCCGGAGCCCAGGAGTTAGTTCTCATTGGGGCTAAGGTTCCCCGCCAGCGAGATTTGAAATTGGCACCAGTGGGAGAGTTCACCCGGGCGGGAACTTTTCTCGCCACTTCAGAAAAGAAGAAGGTAGGAAGAAGAAGTCCTTAGGCGCCATGTTGGGGTTTTTCTCTGGGGTATGGCTGCCGTTAATACTTTTTCCAACAATGAGTATACCAGACAGTGCCTTGATTGACTGGTTTTCATTAAAATGGTGTTTAACAGAGATGCCAGAAAGTTGGATCCTGCTGAGTAGTGGGCCTAGAGCAATGGTGGGCAGGTGTGTGATAAAACATCTGTGGTGGGGCCATGTGGATCTGCCATTGGCTTCCAAATGGCTTGTCACTGACATGGTCAAACCAGCAGACCCTTATATGTAAAGGCATCTTGTTATATGGAGAGGTTTCAGGATGCTGTTCAAAATCAGGTTGCTATAGTCAAGGGGGCAAGCTATGTGGGATAGAAGCCTGGTTCTTGTATTCTCCTGCAGACCCTGACTCACCACACGTGACAGAACTCACTCCCGTACTGTGTTCCATTTAAACTCCTTGTATTTCGTGAAGCAAGTACCAAACTTCCAGTGCAGCAGCAAAAAACACCACGAAAATAGAGGATGACCATATGGCTTCACAGTCCACATGGGGAGACATTTAGCCCCCAGGGGCCACAGTTTACCTACAAAGGGAGAATTCAGCAATGCTGCCTCATGTTCATTGGGAAAAAAAGAAACAATGTCCACCAGGTCACATAGATGCAGACCCAGCTTTTATGGTCTCACTAGAAAGGAAGCTAAAGCTCCTGACAACAACATATATTTCAAGTGCCCAAACTCACAGAGAGTTTCCCAAGAAGTCTCTAGGCCAGCAGAATTCCATTTTTGTGGAGTGTTTACCCTGTCCCTTACTTTTGAAAACTCCTCTACCACTTCCAAGATTGTGAACTCCTGATTGTTTTCCATTCCAGATATGTATTCACGGAATTTCAAACTCTTTTCCTCTAATTGTTTCTTACTTGGGGTGAAGGTATTGTCAAGACATTGTTCTGGATAAGAGTGGGAAGATTTTTGTGTAGCACATATTTACATACACATTGGATACATTTTGCAATTTTTCATTCGAAATACTGAAACTCTGACACTAACCCATACCCTACTAGACTCTGACTACTAATCCTAATATGATGGAGAAAAATAACCCAAACAGAATAGAAATACAAGCAGTTCAGAGGAGGCATGGTGAATAGTTGCTCTTGCCTTTTGCATGATATAGGGTAGGAGTTATAAATCTTGTCAATTTTTTTCTTGAAATTGTTCTCCATGTGTTTTTAAAGTTAACACACATGTGAATTCCTGTCTCCCATTTTCTGTAGCCAATTCAGCACATGTATTTTTATATGCACATACAAAATCCTACCTGGAATACACGTACATTTTTGTGAGGTGGCTAACTTGGCAGATACAAAGTATGAGAAGAAATCACTCCTCCTAAATGCTTTTGGAACTGAAAATTCAAACTATGAGTGAGCTTTTTAGTTGAGCAACATTATACATAAATCCATGTTCAGTAAAATTAATATTTTTGGATCTGTGGATGATATATATTTCATGATGAATTTTGATTGGCATATATTTTCTACTTTCCAATGTATTTGTATGTGTGTGTATATATATATATATATATATATATATATATATATATATATATATATATATATTCACTCTAGATTTTTCAAAATATGAAATACATGTGTCTTATTATACACTCCCTAAAATTCACTAATGTTCATGTATGTGGTTTTATAATCAACTTTTCATAAGATTATTTTCAGAAACATTCATCCACCTGAAATACATATTTGTTTTCTAGTACTGAAAACTTACTTCAGTGAATGGTGCAAACAAATCCTTATATTTCTACAGTAACTGACCCACTTTAACATCAATGCTAGTAGATTCCTATGGGACATGATGTGTATTTTGACGTTCAATTTTATTCAACACTGGTACATTTCTATTTCTTCAGTTTTTGTACATCATAAAATGTACATTTCATCCACAAGTTCACAAATTTAAAGACATTTGTAACACATTCAATCACTTCCTGCTTCAGAACACATATATTCCTACTTGTTTTTCACTGCTCATTTCATGAGACTTCTTTCCAAACACATTATTTTCGATTTCCATAATCAATTTTGAAGCAAAACTCACACAGAATTTATGATAAACTACAACCCTAATATTACCATTAGATGTATAACTGGTTGGAATGAATGTATGTATATCAATATAAGATTTGCTATGTATTTTGAGATATTAATTTATTCCAATTTGTAAAGTTGGAACAAGTTATATTATTTATTCACAGTATGGTCTATTCAATCATTCTCTCTATATTCATACACACATGGTACACCTATTTGTGCCCCCAATACTAATTTATACCTCTTCAAAATATTGCTCCCAGAAATGGTGCAAGAAATACTCATGTCACCTGATCTACATATACATTTTATCACAGTAATATTCTGGCAACAAAATGCAAAGTCACACTTACGATTGTACCAAAGCCTAAATGGAATATGAGTATGGATTATAAAAATCACCCGTGTCCAGGTTGGCTAATGCTCTCAAATGTCAATCCTATTGGTGACTACATATGTGTTTCTTCCTAAGATTATATATTCAACTTCAAGCCTGCTGAAAATGTCTAATCCAATCAATCACTTTATCATTTGCGTGATTTCCTATGTCTCTATTGATATCTGCTTTCCTACATATTTTCCCCAATTCATCATTGTGACCAACTCTTCACATGTGCTGACATTTACATTTTCTCTCTACCTGAAACCCTATTGCTAAAGAACTTTTTTTTCAAATCCTATACTCACTCTTTTTTTCTAATTCTACCAACTATCTTCCTAATCCTACCAACTATCCTTTTTAGACTGGATGTTCTCTTCGACATTCAATCATCCAAGTACAAGGTCCTATACCATTGTGTATAGATTTATCTGAGACACATGTGCAGAACATAATTCAAAGCTAAGTATCCCAATCAAGGATCCAATGCCCTTCTGGGCTTCAAATCTTACCTAGATTTCTGTTTTCATACATATATTTCACCTCTATATATACTTACAAATATCGCAGGTTCCCAAACCATTATTCATCCAGCAGAATGATTCCTAACCCAAATCAAACATGTTATTAACCCTAACCATACTCTTTGCCCTCCATCTAACTTTACAGAAGAGCAGGGACAGAGTTGGTCTTACAATACAGGAACATAAGAGATCTTTCACCTGCTGAGAACCTCAAAGGTCCATGCAGAAATGAACCCTGGGGAAGATAGAGGAAGCTATGAAGGACCTGAGAGAGCAAAAGTCATCTTCCACGACAAACAACCTGGTCAGGATGAATGGGTGTGTCTGAAGCAATCTCTCTCTTCTTAATGTAGAGAAGATGGACCAAACCAGGCCTGTGTGGAGAGCTGCTTCCGGGTGCTATGTTTGATATACCATTCTAACTTGTGAAAGTGTCACAGGAAGTAGGGGCAGCCTCCATCTATTGGGACACTTGGAAGCAAATGTTAGGAAAAAGTGATTGCCTAGGCAGTGACCTCATTCAGTTCCAGAAGGAAGTGACCTACATCACTTTCTTGGTGATGGAACTCTCTGAACTTGGGATCCAAAAAGCCAGGCACCCAGAGGCAGTCCCAGTCCCAGTCCCAGTGGTCTCACATGATTGGATTTACCAAGGACAGAGTCAGTCTTTCTTGGTAACTACTGATGTGAAGATGGCCAAATGCCAAGAGAGCTCTGAAGAGGGGCCTTTCCTGAGAAAGCAGGTTGTGGCTCACCACTGGCACCTGACAACTTCACATTGTTGGCAAGGAGACCAGATCTGAGATAGGATAGCCCATTTTGGGGGAACATAGTATGGCCCATCAGTCAGAGGACACTCCGGATAGTTACAGACCTACTTGGGGGAAGGCGGTGACTTTGTGGGTGTGCGTGTGAGTTTGTGGTTTTGTCTCATGATCTGAGAATAGGTAGGAAAGTCGCTTTGTTTGGTTTGGATTGGATCGTTTCTAGTAAGTCTTTTGATAAGGCCAGTGTTTTTATGTCTGTTTATCCCACTGTGTCTGTGGTTGTAGATATTAGAAAAGAGAATGCATCAATGGATGTTTCCTGTCTTGTAGAAAGCTTCACAGCATTCATCCTGCCCAATTTATATATGGACTGTGGCTTGCCTTATAGATGGGCAACAACTACTATCTTCCTAAGTTTCTGTTTTCTTCTTGAATTCGGGCCACTCTCCAGAATAGGCTCATGGTTTGGTGTCCACAATATGTACCACCTCCAGGCTCTGTGACATGGCCACGTACTGGATAGCTGAAGGGAATGGGATCATCTCAGAAAACTCAGATATCATTCAAGAAACCCTGCTTTGGGCCATTTGCTTACCTATTGTTCTGTTGCCCTGAATGTCAGAAACGTCTTTGTCTCAGTCCACCCCTTTGTGAAGCCTGAAAAAATGGTTTTCAATGGAAATTAATGGGCATCACCTGTAGCTCTTTGCTTAATTGCTTTGGAAAGGGATGTGTCTGCATCAGACTCATGGCAATGTGCGAGGCTGTTGCATAGATTCTCTGAACCTGATGGATCTAAAGAAAGATTACATGTGTGCTTCCAAAACCAAAATGGCCAAAAAAGCAGTCATTGTGGACGAAGTCTCTCGCCTTCCTCTGTAAGCTTCCTGACCTCCATCAATTGAAAATAGGGATCCTTTGTGTCAAATGAGTTCTTCAAACCCTGCAGAAGATAGCCCATAGGTGCTTGGGTTTTCTCATGATTCCAATTCACATAAAGAATATATATCCGAGAGTCAGTAGGCCTCAAATTCGGGAAGCAGAGCAGTATTTATGGCAGGCCTATTTGATCACTCCTGGTTCTCAGGAAGGGTGTCCAGGCAACCCTGACTTTAGGCAAATGAGGGGCAAGGGAGGTTATTTTGTACACTGTCTTGGACTGATCCCCTCATGGAAACCTCGAACCACAGGTTATGATGAGTGTCTATATGGAAGAAAATGAGGGCCTTGTGGGAGTGCTTTGGTTTTAATTGTGGTCATTTGTGTGGCGGTTGGAAGTGATGACTGGGTCTACCTGGGCTTGAACTCTGGTGTGATTCCCCTTAAAGTCTGAGTTCTGGAACTGATCTCAGAGAAATATTGCCATGAACTGTGTTCAGATTTTAGGAGGCCGTGCATGGGATTCGCCCTTGGAAACTGAGATCAAGGACAGGGTGGCTTTCCACAGAGCCTTGGAATCTCAGCTAGGATATCACATGATTTTATTCTGAAAGATTTGGCAGCCATAGTTGAGAATCAGAACACCCTTGGACGTCACATTGAAGTCCTCAATGGGCCTGGCTTCATGTGACCTTTTGAAGACTCTATGGGAAGACTTGCCTGTGAGAGTTCTCTAGAGCTTTCATTGAAATGAGCTTCCTCACCATTTAATGGTTCCTGAATGAACTGAAACCCACAGTGTCTCCAACTTCATCCATGAAACGTGGCTAGATAAATACAATGAAATTTTTGAAATTCCAATAATCAGGTGGCACTAGAGAACCTTTGGATGTCTTGTTGCTGATCATTAGTGTACAAGAGAATGCCATGATTGACCGGGTTTCATGAAAATGGTGTAGAACAAAGATGCCAGTAAGTTGGAGCCTGCTGAGTAGTGGGCCTATTGCAGTGGTGGGCAGGTGTGTGATAATACATCTGTGGTGTGGCCATGAGGATTTGCCATTGCCTTCCAAAAGGCTTGTGACTGACATTGTGCATCCAGCAGAACCTTCTATATAAAGGCATCTTGTTACATGGAGAGGTTCCAGGGCAAAGTTCAGAGTCAGATTTCTATGTACAAGGGGGCAAGCTCTGTGAGATATAACCTGGTTGTTGCATTCTCCTGCAGACCCTGACCCACCACAAGTGACAGAACTCCCTCCAAAACTGGGTCCCAGTTGAACTCTTTGTATTTCATGAAGCAAATACCAAACTCCCAGTGCAGCAGCATGAAACACCACGAAAAGTGAAGGATGAAAAAATGGCTTTACAGTCCACACGGGGAGACACTTAGCACCCAGTGGCCACACTTTACCTACAAAGAGAAAATTCAGCACTGCTGCCTTATGTTCATTAGAATACAAGAAACCATGTCCTCCAGGTCACATACATTCAAACCCATCTTTGATGGTCTCACTAGAAAGGAAGCTAAAGCTCCTTACAACAACATATATTTCAAGTGCCCAACCTCAGAGGAAGTTCCTCAAGAAGTCTTTCGGCTGTCAGAGCTCCATGTTTTTGGAGTGTTAATTGTTAGACCACGACACAAGAAAAGACCACTGACTCTAATTAAAATCATATTAAATTAATCTTATTATTTCTACCTTTCATGCTGCCTCCCCTCCCAAAACAGCCGGAACAAGACAGCAACCCCAGCTTTCCTACAGCCCAGCTTTATAGCCCAGAAAGTTACACAAAAGGGGTGTTACAGATAACAGAACTCTGACAAGCATCACACTAATGGTAGTTTAGGTTTTTTTTGCTGTCCCTACATCAGAATTCAGAGGACCATTAGAGCCTCAGAGAGGGATGTTGTCTGGCCAGAGAAGGCAAATATTTATGATGTGTCACTAAAGTTTCAGAGAGGGCTGCTATCTGGTCAGAGAGCCGGGCATGCGTGAGTTCAAGGCACGGGCAGGCATTTCAAGCAGGTTCAGAATTTGCAGTAATTTATGGTAAAGCCAAAATTACCTTTTCATGGCTTTGTGGCAAGATGGCTCTCAATTTTAATAAAAGATCAGGTTGGGTCTATCATTTCCCCCTTTTCTCTGTGTCCCTTTCAAATCTTTAATAGATTAGGGGAAGAGCACTGAGGAAATTTTAATCCCTCAGGTAAGATTCTCCAAATTTTTAGAACTTACCCAAAACCGATCTCCCTGATTTTACCAGACTTAATTAATTACTTATATTGATAGTCTACTTATCTTTCTCTCCATTGTTGTAAGAAGAGTGGCGTCAATCATTATTTCTTCTTCTAACCTGAGACAGGGTGAAGTGAGTGGGCATGGCGTGAGGGACATGAGTTGCCTTTTATAAGTCAGTTGGGGGACATGAGTTGCCTTTTAGAAGTCATTTCGGATTGAAGTCTGGTTGGGGAAGAACAGGTTGTAAAGTCATCTGGGGATGGGTTCTTCTATGAGAGAAACAAAAACCATGAGTACTGAATAAATGTTGCAGCAGCCGGAACATGTTACTGTATAGAAGTTCCCTCACCAGTCTTTAATATCCCCAGTTATCAGGACTATCAAATTAATATTTAACTTTTAGTGTTACAGTTGTCCTTCCCCATAAGATACAGTTTAACAATGTAATGTCATCTGATCTTGTAAAATCCTTTTTCTAGTATGACCTCTGCGTCTAATAGAGAAACCTTTAATTCTGTTACTCAGGGCTGGATAATCATACTAGCAAACACCAAGCCTACCTGTGTTGGTTAGGAATATCTGCAGGCCTTAAATTAAAAATTTCTGCCTGTGGCAGCTCTTCTTGATAGTCTCTTTTTATAAGTATCAGGCATTCCTGTCTGAGAATCCTTCTTTGTAGCCTCCAGTCTTACTTATTTTGGGAGGCTAAAATAAAGTGCATACCTTAAAATATTATTATTATTATTATTATTATTATTATTATTATTATTATTATTATTATTATTATTTAAAATGCCCAGGAATGGCTGTATTTTGGTCTTTACTGTCTTTCCAAAGTGTTTAAGATGAAGCAGTCAAACGGACTTTTGCTTCTATCTATTGTTAACAGTCAGCTGAGCTTTATGGGAGTCAATTCTGGAAAAATGAGAGCACATTTTCAATTCTGCTAGTGCCATTTGCGCTAGGTGGGTCCAGGTCTTGCTTGACCATTTGGCTTCCCTCAGAAGCATCAGGGATATCTCCTTTCTCTGATGACTCTCCTCTTCATAACAAATGCACTGATTGGCTTTCTGTTCTCCAGTGGTCTCATTAATCTCCCTGATCAGGAGGTTATGTGGCTCAGAGTTGCAAAGCTCTTTAGAGAAGTCCCCTGTTCCCTGGATTCAGATTGACTCAGAGGGTAAGAGCCAAATATTGGTTTTCTTGGCCCTTTTCATTTAACTTTAATTTTAAATCCTAATCTTAAACATCCAGCAAATTAATTTTAACAGCCTTATATTAAGAGTACTGGACTTTAATGTCTATAACTTTATAATTATCTTTTTATTAATTGGGATCTGTATTATTCTGTCTGTATTGTAGGTGATGACTTATTATCTTGAATAAACCCATGTTGTGTTCTTAAAGCAACACATTTGTAAAACACTAACAGGGAATCTTTAGATAACTTATAAGAAAATTTCAACTAAAATTAACAAAAGTAAAAATACTTAGTTCGTGTAATAGCTACCCTAAATTTTTTGGCTGAGTATTACCTTATATCCCCTGTTTGAGATCCTAGGAATCTTGACATTTTTTATGTTTTTAACATAACTTTAAAGAAATATTATCTGACGTACTTGTTTCATAGTCATTCTCACATATAGTAAGATGGGACACACAGCCTTATCTCAGGTAAGGCAGGGCTCTTTATAAATCTTAAACATTTTAGTTCTAAAGCTGATCTTTATTTTTTCTTTTGTTTGGGGGTCTGGGAAGATCTACTCCTTAAGAAACTAATAGTTCATACTCAGGATTGGTTTTTGGTAGGAAAAATTATGATAAACATGGATTATTAGAATTACTTTATAATTTGGAAGGGTTTCTAGAAAACAGTATACCAGATCTGTAAGTTTCTATGTGAGGAGCCTCTAGGTCATTGTGGTGTTTGTGAACTTCCATTTTAGTGTACTGTGGCCAAGATCAAAATGTACAGACAGTGAAGGTGTAACCCATCAACTTCATCTTCAGACACTTGCACAATAGTTCCCAATTTCAGGTTTGGCTCTATGAGCAAGTGAATGTGCAGGTTGAGGGCTCAATCATTGGTTTTAAGAAGTATATGAACCTCTCATCAGATGATGCAGAAGAAATTGATTTAAAACAAAGTAAAGAACAGAACTGGGTCACTGTGTACCAAAAGGAGATAATATTACTCTGCTACCAAGTGTCTCTAACTAGAAATGATCAATGAAGTCATGAATTATTGAGAAGGCAGTTTTGTTTTTTTAGGTGTTTTTGTTTAGGAGTATAATCCTAAAGTATTTGTTTATATTGTTTGATTACCCTTTTGTTATTAACAGATGACAATAATGGTATGGGGTTGTTTTTATTAAAAAGTAAAAATTAAAAGCAACATTGACAAAGTTTACATAAATTGTTTGTGGTCTCATGAACATTAGCTAACATCATATGATATCACATTTAAAACATGAATTAAAGAAAGCCTGAAAGTTTTCAACTTTTACATAGATTAGGCTCTCATTAACTTAAAAATACATTTAAATTGTTCCACAATGTAAAAAGTAACATAAAACTTTACATATCTTATTGATAACAGGTAAATAAATCTCCAATATATTTTTTTACCATACAACTTCAGAACACCAGCTTGATATAATGCTCTTTTAAAGTTTCTACCTTACAGACTTGCATACCTGTAAGATATGAAAACATTAATAGCATCACAATTACATTGATGTTTCTACATTAACCAAGTTTAGCTTTTAAAGAAATGGCAGTACAATGCTCTAAAATAACAGTTCTGATTTAATAAGTTTTTTTTAATTTTTATGGTTCCTTGCTCTAGAAAAAATAAAACTTAATAAACACAATGTTATGGGTAAACTTATGTTTCAAAAAATTTTTGTCTGATTAACACATGACTGATTTTTAAAACCTTATATAGAGTTTAGTAAAAACTTATACAGACCTTAGTAAATGAATCAGATTTCTAACAAAAGTACTCACGAATGAGTAATCCCATATCAAATTTACTTTACTTATTTATCAAAATATTAGAGAAATGTATTGAACAGTGTAAACCATTTTTATGTTGAAGAAAATGTTCTAGAACCAAGGCACATTAGACGTTTTGTAGATATTAATATTTTATTAGATTTTTGAACACCTAGAAAAATTTGTAAGCTTAAATTTAAAAACATTTATTTTTATCTGTTTATCCGATTTAAATTGAAACATTTAAACCACGTGAACTAAAGATCTTTGGATCCACTTTTTAAAATTTGTTTTTATGAGCGCTTTTTTTTTATGAGCGCTCCTAATATATGTTAATTTGTGTATCATATATATGATATATGGATATATGTCTATATAGACAGACAACAAATAACAAAATTGTGCACACATAATAATAGTAAAAGCCTTGTAGTTTTTCACAGGTTAAATATCTATTGCAATGTTTCAAAAAGTCCACAGTTGGTCAAAGATAGAACTGATCAGAAAAACATTAACCTAGGTCTGTATGCTCAGAATCATGAGCTCAAAAATAATAAAGTATCTAAGGAAAACAATAAGAGTCCTAGAAAAAATGACTGGCCAGTAATTAGTAAATACCATACAATTTACTTTTTTTTTCCGTTAGGCATCAAATCAGTCTCCTACTAAGCTTGCAGGCTTTTTTCATTTGCATTTCAACATGAGTCATGGCTGAGGTCTGGAAGGAGCAGGAAAAAAACTGCTATTCTGAGCAGACACCTCAGGCCTAAGGCATATTAACCATAATTTTCCGGTTGGGGTGTTGAAAATTATGATACAAGTTCAAGATACAATTCACAAAATTTTATGTCTTTACATCTTATTTTGTCAACAGATACCATACTATGGTTTACTATCCTTGTCCAAATTAATGCACTGGTACACACAGTGACATTTTCTCTGGCTACCGAATTCAAAATTGGTTAAAAAAAAAAAGTGAATGATTGGGAAGTTACTTGCCAACTTGGAAGTAGAGTTCTTCAGTTTTCCATCCTAAGTATTTAAGTTCTCTGGCATGAATTACCTGAAATCTTAAACTAAACAATGACCTAAACCCGACTTTTAACTGCAAGATTGTGCAATGCTTCAAAAACTCATTCAGATACCAGTTTTTTTATGATAAAACATCATCATTTAGACACACATTCAGCTAAGATCATTCCCAAGAAAAAATTTATAATATCAACACATTATTGCACATGTCTTAAAGGACCAGAAACAAAGACACAAGACAGACAGAAAGGAGGTAGAGACTATGGTTGTCAGACAGAATCCTTTAAACCAGAGCAGATAAGAGAAAAAATCTACTACACCAGTGGCACCACGGGGGGGACCAGATGTTTTAACAGAGGGGCAACCTGAAATGTAAAATAAAGTGTCTATATGGTGACTTTACTGAATTTAGTGTCCCCTTTTTCTTTTTCTCTTTTTTAACAAGACAGAGGTGGCATAATCCTTACAGTGCACGGAAGGAAGGAGGGTATTCCCTGAATCAACAGGGCTTTGGCAGCTGCTGGGGGTCCCTCAGTCCCTCCTTTTACTTACAGGATTTGCTACTCTGGTTCAGTTCCACCCCAAGCAAGCTCCATCTCCTAACATTTCAGTAGACAGCTCTCACAAAGTTCTGGGGCGGTGGGGGGGTACCAAATTTGTAATTTAAAGTTCGGTTCCTGACCTAGAAGCCAATTTATACCAATTAAATAATGAGGAATGGGTTCTGAGAAAAAGAAAAGGGGAGGCTAATTGCTTTGCTAACAAAGGAGAAACACAGGGGACTCTGCCAAATGTTGTGACTCTCTTGATCTGGAGGGACAAGGGGTTTTAAAGGAGTTTCGCTTGTTAACCTGGGAGATACTCAGTTCTTAGGTCCCCAGCAGGCATTGCCCTCTGCAATGGTTGTGCTCCAGGCAGCCAGCTAGGGGCTTCTATCATCCTGCTAAACAAAGGGGGGTAAAGTTCATCGCAGTTCCTTAAAACACAGTTCAAACGGGTGTCAGGCTTACTCTCTTTATTACCCATTTTCACGTCCAATATCCTTAAGTTTTTACCACTGAAATCACACAACAAAATGAACAAAAGCAAACAAACAAACAAAAAAAATAGAACGCAGAACAAAACACACACACACACACACACACACACACAAAGAAAAACAGAAACCCGGCGCCTAAACAGAAAAACAGTGGTACAGTGCATCATCTTGCTAAAGCTCCAGGGTAGGGAGCGCGTGCGTGCCCGTCGGCACCTCTCTACACTTCCAGAGGATTTTCCTACAGAACAGAACAGAGGACAGAACGATTCTTGTTACTGTCCTGGACAGGAGTATATGTGAGCCTCCCCAGGCCACATCTCTGTCATCAGAAGAGATCTCCCTTAACCGGATATCAGATGTTATAAAGGCGCCACTTACCTATGGAGGCCTCCTCCATCAGGTGCTTGCTAATAGTTTTAGTGCAGAGGTTCACTGCAATGCTCCCGGGACTAAAGGCTCTCTTCCTAATATAGAGAAGATGGACCAAACCAGGCCTGAGTGGAGACCTGTTCCTTGGTGCCTATGGTTGATATACCATCCTAATTTGCGAAAGTGCCACAGAATGTAGGGTCAGCCTCCTTTTCATGGTACTCTTGGAAGGAACTGTTTGGACAAAGTGGTTGCCAAGGCAGTGACCTCATTCAGTTCCTGAAGGATGCGACCTCACCTCACTTCCTTGGTAATGGAACTCTCTGAACTTGGGATCCAGGAAGCCAGGCACACAGAGCCAATCCAGTCCCAGTCCTAGTGGTCTCACTTGCTTCGATTTAGCAAGGACAGAGTCAGTCTTTCTTGGTACCTACTGATGTGAGGATGGCCAAATGCCAGGAAAACTCTGAAGAGGGGCCTTTTTTGAAAAAGCAGGTAGTGGCTCACAGCTGGCTCCTGACCACTTCACAGAGTTGGACAAGGAGACCAGATCTGAAACAGGACAGGCCATATCGGGGGAACACAGTATGACCCAGCAGTCAGAGGACACTCTGGAGAGTGAGAGACCTACTTGGGGGAAGGAGGTGACTTTGTGGGTGTGGATGTGTGTTTGTGGTTTTGTCTCATGTTCAGAGAATAGGTAGGAAAGTCGGTTTGTTTGGTTTGGAGTGAAATGTTTCTAGTAAGTTGTTGGACAAGGCGAGTGTTTCTATGTCTGTGTATCCCACTGTGTCCGTGGTTGTAGACATTAGAAAAGAGAATGCATCAATGGATGTTTCCTGTCTATTAGAAAGCTTACCAGCATTCATTCTGCCCAATTAATGAATACTCTAGGGCTTGCCTTATCAATGGGCAACACCGGCTATCTTCCTAAGTTCCTGTTTTCTTCCTGAATTCTGGCCACTCTCCAGAATAGACTCATGCTTTTGTGTCCACGATATGTCGCACCTCCAAGCACCGTGACATGGACATGTACTGGATAGCTGAAGGAATTGGCAAGAATCTCAGAAAACTCAGATACCAGTGTGACCAGGATAGTCTCAGTGGAGAAACCCTGCAATTGGCCTTTTTATTACCTATTGTTCTGTTGCCCTGAATGTCAGGAAGGTCTTTGCCTCAGGCCACACCTTCGAGATTCCTGAAGAAAAGAGTTTTCAAACGGAAATGAATGGGCATCACCTGTGGCTGTTTGCTTAATTCCTTTGGAAAGGGATGTGTCTGAATCAGCCCTTTGGCCCTGTGTGAGCCTAGAGCTTAGATTCTCAGCACCTGATGGATCGTAAGAAAGATCCCATGTGTGGATCCAAATCAAAATGGCCAAAAATCAGTCATTGTGGATGAAGTCTCTCGCATTCCTCCATAAGGTTCTTAACCTCCCTCAAGTGAGAATAGGGAACAAATGGGTCAAATGAGTTATTCAAAGCCCTGCAGATGCTAGCCCATAGGTTCTTAGGTTTTCTTATGAATCCAATTCAAATAAAGAATCTAAACCGACAGTCAGTAGGCCTCAAATTGGAGAACAGAGCTGTGTTAACGGCAGGCATATTTGATCACTCCTGGTTCACAGGAAGGGTGTCCAGGCCACCCTGACTTTTGGTAAATGAGGGGAAAGGGAGCTTACTTGGGACACTGTCTTGTGCTGCGCCTCTCATGGAATCCTCCTGCCAGAAGTTATGATGAGTGTCTATATGGAAGAAGATGAGTGTCATGTGAGAGTGTTTTGGTTTTAACTGCGGTCATTTGTGTATAAGTTGGAAGAGATAACTGGGTCCAACTTGGCTTGCACTTTGGTGTGATTCCCCTTAGAGACTGTGTTTTGGAACTGACCTCCGAGAAGGTACAAGGTCCTATGACATTGTATATCCATATTTCTGGGACATCTCTACAGAACGTAATTCAATGCTAAGTATTCCAATCAAGGGCCAAATGAACTTCTGGACTTCAAATCTTAACTAGATTTCTGTTTTCATATTTATATTGAAAGGTTAATAAAATAGATACTTGTCATTTCCTGTTTTTCTGTATGCTTAACAAAACACCATTGAAATCTTGAGAACTGTTTACTATTCTTGTTCCCAGAATGTGCTGTCCCAAACTGCCAAACTGCAGAATGTACTCCGTCAACCAGTTGCTCGCAAACTGACACTCGCCATTACCCATCAATAAATTTCTCTCCCTGCCCTCTCCAAGAAAAATATATAACCATTTCTTAAGCTGTTCTCAGGGCTCTCTGCTCTGTTCAAGTGATCTCTGAGCCCTTCATGCCGGACTCCCAATAAACCCTTTGCTGTTGCATGAGACAGTCTCTTAGTGGTCTCTGTCGCAGATGCTCGCCCAACCTTTACATCTGGTGGCCCTAGCAACATCCGGAAGCTGCAGACAAAATACCCCCAACGGGCTCCTCTGGGGGTAAATAAGGCCCATCTTTCTCGTTTCAGGCTTCAGGTTAGGGTATGGCAAAATGGCTATTGGTAAAGAGCGTGAGCTCTCTCCCATGGTGGCTGACACACATGTCACAGAGCCACAGGCCATGTCCCTGGGGGATAGACTCGGGAAATCGTGGAACAATAGTCTCCTTGACTCAGTGATATTTTGTTTCTGATTCGGTATTGCCAGCCCTTCAGGTTTTGCCGACTAGTCAGTCCTGGTCTCAGTATTGGACGTCCATTGCCTGTCTTTATTGTCTTGTCTTGTCTGTGTTGTGTGTCGTTGCTTTCAGTGTCTGTGTATATTTCCTTATGGGACAGATCATTTCAATGCCTCTGTCCCTGACCCTTAATCACTGGACCAAAATCTGCTTAAGGGCTCAGAATATTTCTTTTTCAGTAAAACGCCAGACCTGGCAGATTCTGTGTCTCAGAATGACCCACCATTGCAGTCGGATGGCTCCTAGAAGGATCTTTCAACTTCACACTTATTTGAAAAGTCCGAGATATTGTCTTTCAGCAGGTGCCACATAGACTTCCAGATCAACAGCCATATATCTTAACTTGTCAGTACCTCTACAAATCTCCTCCTCCATGGGTCAAGCCTTTCCTTGCCCCTGCACCTGCTCCTACTCCTTCCCCCACGATTCTATCTCAACCTCTCTGCTCCTCCTCCTCCACCCTCTGTTCTCCCTGAGTCTCAAGACTCTACTGGACTCACCACCCCCTCCTTATCATCTGCCCTCGTCTCCCAACCCCTAACACCCTCTAAGTGATTCCCCTTCTGCTGACTCAGCCTCTCCACCATTCGAGGAAGCTAGGCTGGCCCAGCGTCATCCAGATGACTGTCCCGCGGCACACACAGCCCCTCCTTCCCTGGAGGAAGCTGGCCCGGCTAAAAGAACTCAGAGAACTCACCGACGTTTTCACACCTGCCTACTTGAGGTGACTGCCAACACCACCTAGTGACTCTTTTCATGACAGAGCAATGATAGAAAAATCTCCTGGAATGTAGAAAAAAATATCCTCAGACCTGATGGGCCACCAACACAACTTCCCAACATAATCAAAGCTGGCTTCTCCTTAAACCCACCCAACTGGGACCCCAACACCTTTGAAGATAGGGAGCATCAGTTCAATTATTGCCAGGCTCTAACAGCGGGTCTCCAAGTGGCCGCTGGGTGACCAACTAATTTGGCCATGGTAAGAGAAATTATTCAAAGGCCTGATGAATCTCCATTTATGTTTCTAGCGAGAATCATGGAGGCATATAAGAGATATACTCCTTTCGATCCTCAGGCTGCAGATTAAAAGGCACCTGTTACGATGGCCTTAATTGAGCAAGCTGCCATGGATATTAAAAAAAAAAATTAAAAGAGATATTTTGTCAAAGAAGCCAAGAAAGTATACTATAAGAGAGAAACAGGGAGAAAGAAAGGGAGCAAAGGGAGGATGAGAGAACCAAAAGACAGACTAAGGCATTGACTAAGGTCCTGATCACAACAAGAAAGAGGCCAGAAATTAAGACATAGGGTGACAGGAAGGGCCCATGCCAGAGGCCACCCCTGGCCTCAGATCAGTGTGCCTACTCTAAAGAAAAAGGATACTGGGCCATAGAGTTCCCTATAAAGAGACAGCCACGCCAGCTGGCCATTCTGACTCTGGAGGATGACTAAGAAAGTCAGGGCTCAGATCCCATCCCCTAGCTCAGTGTAACTTTTGAAGTGGAGGGGACTCCAGTAAAGTTTGAAGTGAATACAGGAGCAGTATACTCAGCCCTTAAGGCCCCATTGGGCCCTCTATCAAATAAAAGGTCTCTAGTTCAATGGGATGATGACAGTAAATATCAGGCTTAGACAACTAAGAGGACCATGGACCTGGGGAAAGAAAAAATCCATCACTCCTTCCTAGGAATCCCAGAATGCCTGGACCCATTGATGGGCAGAGATCTGCTCATCAAGCTCCGGGCCAAAATAACTTTTAACCATGAAGGCCCCCAAATGAAATTTCTAAATACTTCAGCAAAAACTCCTATAGTCACGGCTTTAACTATATTAGTAGAAGATGAACATCCACCATTCACATGCCCCAAGTCTGATCAAACAGGCAAGCTACCCCAAAAATGGATAACAGATTACCCAGATGCCTGGGCAAAAACTGCTGGGTTAGGCCTGGCCGTGAAACAATCTCCAATAACAGTGGAGTTAAAAACCTCAGTCTCCCCAGTCAATGTCAAATAATATCCTCTAAGCAAAAAAACTAAAGGTGGGATAAGGCCCCATATTCAGAAATATCTGGCATTAGGGGTCCTAAGGCCCTGTCAATCGGCCTGGAACACTCCCCTGCTACTAGAAAAAAAAAGCCAGGGAGCGGGAACTATCGCCCCATTAAAGAGCTAAGAGAGATCAACAAAAGAGGGCAGGGCATTCACCCCACGGTACCTAATCGGTACAATCTGCTTAGCACTCTGAACCCTGAGGGGAAATTATATACTGTTCTGAACTTAAAAGATGCTTTCTTTTGCTTGCCTCTGCATAAAGATAGTCAGTTGCTGTTTGCTTTCGGGTGGGTAGACCCAGAAACCAAAACGTCTGGTCAACTAACTTGGACTAGACTCCCACAGGGGTTCAAAAACTCCCCCACTCTCTTTGATGAAGCCCTCCACAGAGATCTCAACAACTTCAGAACTACGCACCCTGAATTTACCCAGCTTCAATACGTGGATGTCCTGCTACTGGCAGCCAACACCAAGGAAAACTGTGAGTCTGGGACCCAAGCACTATTATATGAGCTTGCTCAACTCGGGTATAGAGTTTCGACCAAAAAGGCCCAAATTTGCTAGCATGAAGTAATCTTCCTGGGCTATTCCTTTAGGGGCAGTAAACGATGGCTCACTGAGCCCAGAAAACAAACCATTATGTAGATACCACCCCCATCTTACAGCAGACAACTCAGAGAATTTCTTGGGACTGCTGGCTTTTGCAGGTTATGGATACCTGGGTTTGCGTCCTTAGCTGCTCCATTATTCCCGCTGTTAAAGGAAGATGCCCAATTCCAATGAAACCCTGAGGACCAGGAAGTTTTTGATAACATCTAAGGACACTGACACTGAACACCTCAACTTCACTGAGCTCAGCCTGCAATTAGAGCAAGCCCTACACTACGTTAAAAATGTACATCAACTCACTCACCTTGGTTCAAAGAAACTGCAGGCATTACTGTAAGATTAAGAACAGAGTTTTCCACTAACCAACTCACAGTGAAAGGAAATAACTGAACGGGTAACAAAAGCCTGTCGGGTCCGTCAATTGCGTAATGCTTACCCTTCCAAGTTTCCTAGAGGAAAGCACCTATGAGGAACCAGACCAGGACAATTCTGGGAAGTGGACATTACTAAAATTAAGCCAGCAAGGTATGGACTTAAATATCTCCTAGTCTTTGTAGATACATTTTCAGGATGGAATGAAGCCTTACACACACACACACACACAAAAAAAAAAAAAAAAAAAAAAAAAAAAAAAAAATGGCGCAAATGGTTTTCAAGAAGATCCTGAAAGATATTTTTCCAAGATACGATCTGCCTAATGGACTGATAATAGATTGGTTTTCATGGCCCAGGTAAGTCAGGTGTTAACCAGGACCCTGTGGATTAATTATAAGTTACATTATGCTTATATACCCCAGAACTCAGGACAGGTAGAAAAAATGAATAGAACCATTAAAGAGACCTTAACGGCCCCCTTAGGGACCTGGTGACTATCTCTCCACCCAGACATTTTTCAGCTCGGTATAGGTCTTTCCTATTGAGACATGCCTGATGAAGAGGATCTCACTAAAATTCCATTAAATCCCTTCCGTACCATAGATAATTGAAACAAACATTATGGATGCAGGGACACGCGAGCCAGATGCAGGTTGGCTAGCCTATATTAGTATGTATGCCCGGCAGACTATCAAAGCGACAAACAGCCATGGCTGTGTGGGGGAAAAGCCGACTTCTTGTGTAAGTCATGGGGATGTGAGCATACAGGGGCTGCCTGGTGGAACCCAAACTCCTCATCAAATTCAGTACACAGCATTGGCCATATTACCAATTAGACAACCAAAAACTATGGCCCCCAGAGGGTTCTCTAGATCCTCAAATTCTGCATGACATTTTTAACTTCGGCAAGTGCTCAAAAGGGGGAAATTCCCCTATGTGGAATCCTTTTTCCTCCTTCGCTCACATCCTGTACTATGCTTCCCCAATAGTTCCTCACCCTCAGCCTTCTGCTCTAGACTCTCTGCTTTCACTCCCACCTCAGCAACCTGATTTCTCCCCTCCAATTACTAGATCAAAAACCCAAACCTCCGCTGGATCTCAGAACATTGCCCCCTTGCTGAGGAAGCAGGTACCGAGGTACCCCTCCACCCACTCCTCTCTTTTCCTGTCAGTGTCTGCACTAGGTCCCACCAAGTCCTCTAGCAAGCTTATCCAAAGCTCAAACCAGCTGAGAAGAGCCCTCAGACCCCTATCCAAGATGTAATGAAAATGACCTTTAAAGTTGATTTGTCATCACTGAAAACAGGTTTCTAAGAATTTAAAGTCCCTCACTGGCTTTTTGGAATACTCACTCCCGTCTTCCCCTCTGCTCTACCTGTTCTACTGCTCAAGTTTTTGTTCTAGGAAAATCCCAAACCCCTTTCCCATTATTCTTTGGCATCTCTCCTTCCTCATTCTCAGATCCACGGAGCTGCTCTCAGCATCGCCTTCCCTGTCATCTCCCTCTGTACCAGGTCCACAGAAATGTCTTAAATGACCTTCTCCAGAAGTCTTTACCAAGGCTTACTTTAGGGCTTTCAGCAAAAGAGTCCCTCTGAAAAAGTTCAATGGAGATAAACTTCCACTCTTCATGTTGCCCTGTTCTACTTGGCCACTGGCTGGAAAAATCACCACCCCTAAGCTAGACATCGCCTTACCAGTTTTTCACAAAATATGTGAACAAGGACTCTGGCCTTGCGCTGGGGCTTCAGAGAGATTGCTACATTTCTAAGATAAAAAAGTTACCAACTGGGCTCCATGGTGACAGCTGGCAAGGAGGAAATAAAAGAGACAAAAAAGCTCTCCCATTCCAAGGTGTAATTGAAAAGTTAACGTGCACAGAACAGAGGAAAAAAAAACAGAAACAAAAACTGATTTGTGTAAATTTCTGCAGACTGTGAACTTCTGAGCCCCTTCCCTTACATGTTGGGTACAAATACTAAAACTACCAAAACTTGGGGTTCAGGGGATTAATTGATTACAACAGAAGCAATGCCCTCTCAATACGGATGCAAACAAATAAAACTCCTTTCCTGTCTTTGGTGCTATCTTAGGTGCCTTTCCTTGTCCGTCTCTACAACAGTATAATTCTATACACTCTAACATTATTTATGTTTTCATAAAGTGGTCAATAGTTGCGATTAATTATGTAATGATGCAGATGTTTTCCAGAGTGCTCTATCAGGACGCAGGTACATTTAAAGATCAAATAGGGGGGACATACAACCCGGTTCCACCGGGAACCTGTATCCCTCACTTTAGCCATCCTATTAGGAATAATAGTTGCTGACGGGGTGGGCACAGGAACAACTGCCCTAGTCCATGAGACACAACAAAGACACAATTAGAAGCAGAAATAGACCAAAGCTTAAAGACATTAAAAACCGACATCACAGCTTTACAGGAATTTTAACCTCTCTCTCTCTGAAGTTGTTTACAGAGCAGGCGAGTGTTGGACCTCCTCTTCATGAGAGAAGGGTGCCTTTTTGCTTGCATTGAGGAAAGAATGATGTTTTTTTATGCCGACAATACTGGAGTTGTAAAAGAATCTATGAGTAAATTAAGAAAATTACTTGAAGAGTGTCAAAGAAAGACAGAGGCCCCCAAAGGGAGGTTTGAGTCTTGGTTCACATAGTCCACCTAGTTAACTACACTTTTATCCACCCAGGCTGGTCCATTAATAATTCTCATATTATTATTAACTGTAGGACCCTGTTTGCTCAACCATGTAGTTTCTTTTCTCACCCAAATTGAACCTGTTATTAACCCTAACCATACACTGTTCTCTCAATCTAATTTTACAGAAGAGCGGGGACAGAGTTGGTCTTAAAATACAGGAATATAGAGGATCTTCCACCTGCTGAGAACCTCAAAGGTCCTTGAAGAAATGATCCCTGGAGAAGATGTAGTCAACTATGAAGGACCTGAGAGAGCAAAAGTCTTCCATGGCAAACAACCTGCTCATGATGAAGGGATGTGTCTGAATCAGCCACTCTCTTCTTAATGTAGAGAAGATGGACCAAAGCAGGGATGTGTTGAGAGCTGCTCCTGCATGCCAATGGGTGACATACCATTCTAACTTGTGAAAGTGTCACAGAAAGTAGGGGCAGCCTCCTTCTCATGGGAACCTTGGAAGCAACTGTTAGGACAAAGTTGTTGTCAAGGCAGTGACCTCATTCAGTTCCTAAAGAAAGTGACCTCACCTAACTTCTATGGTGATGTAACTCTCTGAACTTGGAATCCAGGAAGCCTGGCACCCAGAGCCAGTCCCAGTCCCAGTCCCAGTTGTCAAACTTATTTTGATTTACCAAGGACAGACTCAGTCTTTCTTGGGACCTACTGATGTGAGGATGGCCAAATGCAAGAAAAGCTATGAAGAGGGGGCTTTCCTGAGAAAGCAGGCATTGGCTCACCACTGGATCCTAAAAACTTCACAGAGTTGGCCAAAAAGACCAGATTTGAGAAAGAACAGGCCATTTCCTGGAACATAGTATGGCCCACCAGTCAGAGGACTCTCCGGATAGTCACAGACCTACATGGGGGAAGGAGGTGCCTTTGTGATGTGGGTGTGAGTTTGTGGTTTTGTCTCATGTTCTGAGAATAGGTATGAAAGAAGGTTTGTTTTTTTTTGGAGTGAACGGTTTCTAGTAAGTCGTTTGACAACGCGAGTGTTTCTATGTCAGTGTATCCCACTGTGCCCATGGTTGTAGACATTAGAAGAGAGAATGCATCAATGAATATGTCCTGTCAGCTAGAAAGCTTCCCAGCATTCATCCTTCCCAATTTATTAATGGACTGCAGCTTGACTTATTGATGGGCAACACTTACTATCTTTCTAAGATCCTGTTTTCTTCCTGAATTCTGGCCACTCTCCAGAATAGGCTCATGGTTTTGTGTTTAAGATATGTACAACCACGAAGCTCTTTGAAATGACCATGTACTAGATAGCTAAAGGGAATGGCGAGCATCTCAGAAAACTCAGATATCAGTGTTACCAGTAAAGTCTCATTGGAGAAACCCTGCTTGGGGCCTTTTGATTACCTAATCTTCTGTTGCCCTGAATGTCAGGAAGGTCTTTTCCGCAGGCCACCACTTTGTGAAGCCTGAAGAAAACAGTTTTCAAATGGAAATGAATGGGTATTACCTGTGGTTCTTTGCTTAATTGCTTTGGAGAGGATGTGTCTGAATCAGCCTATTTTCCCTTTGTGAGGCTGTGGCTTAGATTCTCACCTTCTGATGGATATAAAGAAAGATCCCATGTGTACATCCAAGACCAAAATGGCCACAGAGCAGTCCTTGTGGATGAAGTCTCTCGCCTTCCTCTGTAACTTTCCTGAACTCCATCAAGTCAGAATAGGGATCCTTTGGGTTAAATGAGATCTTCAAAGCCCTGCAGAGGCTAGCCCATGGTTGCTTGGGTTTTCTCAAGACTCCAATTTACATAAAGAATCCAAACCCCACAGTCAGTTGACCTCAAATTGAAGAAGTGGAGCAGTATTAATGGGAGGCCTATTTGATCTCTCCTGGTTCACAAGAAGGGTGTCCATGCCACCCTGAATTAGGCAATTTAGGTGCAAGAGAGCTTATTTTGGACACGGACTTGAGCTGTGCCCCTCATGGAAAACTCTAGCCACAGGTTATTATGTGTGTCTATATGGAAGAAGATGAGCGCCACGTTGGAGTGTTTTGGTTTAAATTGTGGTCATTTGGGTGGCGGTTAGAAGAGATGACTTGGTCCACATGTGCTTGAACTCTGGTGTGATTTCCTTAGAGACTGAGTTCTGCAACTGAACTCAGAGACGTATTGCCATGAATAGTGTTGAGATTTTAGGAAGCCAGGCATGAGTGTCACCCTTGGAAACTGAGTTCTAGGCCCAGGGTGGCTTTCCACAGAGCACTGGGCCTCTCAGCCAGGATACCACATGATTTTATTCTGAAAGACTTGGCACCCATCGTTGAGAGTCAAAACTCATATGGACCTCACATTGTAGAGCTAAATGAGCTAAACATCATGTGATCTTTTCACCATTCTTTGGGAAGCCTTACCTGTGAGTGTTCTCAAGAGCTTTCATTGAAATGAGCTTCCTAACCATTTAATGGTTCCTGAATGAATTGAAACTCACAGTGCCTCCATCTTCATCCTTGAAAAATGGCTAGATAAATGCCATGAAATTTTTGAAATTCCCATCACCAGGTGGCACTGGAGAACCTTTGGATGACCTGTTGCTGGTCATGAATATTTCAGTGTCTTGTTTTACTGGGTTTCATGTAAATGGTGTAGAACAGAGATGTCAGTAAGTTGGACTCTGTTGAGTAGTGGGCCTAGAGCAGTGTTGGGCAGGTATGTGATAAAACATCTGTTGTGGGGCCATGTGGATCTGCCAATGGCTTCCAAATGGCTTGTGACTGACATGGCACAGCCAGCAGAACCTTCTGTGTAAAGGCAACTTGTTATATGGAGCGATTTCAGGACATTGTTCAGAATCAGGTTGCTATGGTCAAGGGGTCAAGCTATGTGGGATAGAAGCCTGGTTCTTGTATCATCCTGCAGACCCTGACCCACCACACGTGACAGAACTCCCTCTTGCACTTTGTTGCAGTTGAACTCCTTGTATTTCCTGAAGCAAATACCAAACTCCCAGTGCAGCAGAAAGAAACACCACAAAATGGAGAATGACCATATGGCTTCACAATCCACACTTGGAGACACTAAGCCCCAGTGGCCACAGTTTACCTACAAAGAGAGAATTCAGCACTGCTGCCTCGTCTTCATTGTAAAATAAGAAACTTTGTCCTCCTGGTCACATAGATGCAGACCCAGCTTTGAGGGTCTCACTACAAAGGAAGCTTAACTCGTGACAACAACCTATATTTCAGTGCCCAACCTCAGTGGCAGTTTCTCAAAAAGTTTTAGGCAAGCAGAGCTCCAAGTTTGTGGAGTGTGTACCCTGTCCTTATTTTTGGAAACTCCTATTCCACCTCCAAGTTTGTGCATTCTTGAGCATTTTCCATTCCAAAAATGTAATCACAGATTTTGTAACTCTTCTCCTCTAATTGTGTCTTACTTGGGGCGAAGGTAATGTCAAGGCATGGTTCTGGATGAGACTGGGAAGATTTGTTGTAGCACATATTTGCATACACATTGGATTAATTTTCCTATTTTCCATTCGAAATTCTGAATCCCTGACACTAACCCATATTCTACTAGACTCTGACTACTAATCCTAATATGATGGAGAAAAATAACCCAAACAGTACATAAGTACATGCAGTTCAGAGTTCGACTTGCCATTTGCATGATAAAGGGTAGGTGTTATAAATTTAGTCAATTTTTAATTGAAATAGTTCTCCATGTGTTTTCAAAGTTAACAAATATGTGAATTACTGTCTCCCATTCTCTGGAGCCTATTCAGCACATGTATTTTTATATGCACAAATAGAATCCTGCGTGATATCACACGTACATTCTTGTGAGTTACATGACTTAGCAGATACAAAGTGTGAGAAGTGACCACTCCTCCTAAACCCTGTTGGAACTGAAAATTCAACCTATGGGTGAGCTTCCCAGTAGAACAACATTATTCATAAACCCATGTTCAGTAAAATGAATGTTTTTGCATCTTTATGATATATATTTCATGATGAATTTCGATTGGCATATATATTGCTACTTATTAATGTCTCTGTTCGTGTGTGTGTGTGTGTGTGTGTGTGTATATATATATATATATATATATATATATATATATATATATTCTCCAGATTTTAAAAAATATGAAATATATGTGTCTTATATACAATCCCTAAATTCATTCATGTTCATGTATGTGGATTAATAATCAACTTTTCACAAGATTATTCTTAGAAATATTCATCCACCCGAAATACATATTTGTTTCCTAGTACTGAAAACTAACTTCAGTGAAAGGTGCATGCAAATCCTAATATGTCTACATTAACTGACCCAGTTTAACATCAATGCATGTAGGTTACTATGGAACATGATGTGTATTTTGACGTTAATTTTTATTCCGCACTGGTACATTACTATTCCTTCAGTTTATGTACATCATAGAATATATATTTTACTCACTAGTTAGGAAATTTATAGGCATTTGTTTCACTTTCAATCACTTCCTGCTCCAGAACACATGAATTTCTCTACGTTTCTTCAGTGGTCTATTCATGAGACTTTTTTTCCAAATACATTTTTTTCGATTTCCATAATCAATTTTGAAACAAAACTCACAAACCCTTCATGATAAACCATAACCCTAAGATGATCATTAGATATATAACTGGTTGGAATGAATGATTGTATATCAATATAACATTTCTTATATATTTTCAGATATCTATTCAATCCATTATTTAAAGTGGATCCAGTTATATTATTTATTCACAGTATGGTCTATTCATGCATTATGTGTATATTCATAGAAACAGGGTACACATCTTTGTACGACCATACTAATTTATAAGTCTTCAAAATATTGCTCCAAGAAATGGTGGAAGAAATACTCATGTCACCTGATCTACATACACATTTTATCACAGAAATATTCTGGACACCAAAAGCAAGGGTCACACTTACAATTGTACCAAAGCCTAAATAGAAAGTGAGCATGGATTACTAAAAACATCCATGTCCAGATTGCCTAATGCTCTCAAATATCAATCCTATTGGTGACTACATATTTGTTTCTTCCTAAGATTATCTATTCAACCTCAAACCTGTTGAAAATGTCTAACCCTATCACACAATTTATACTTTGCTTGATTTCCTAATGTCTCTATTGATATCTGCTTTCCTACATGATTTCCCCAGTTCATCATTGTGACTGACTCTTCACATGTACTGACATTTACATACACTCTCTACCCGAAACCCTATTGCTAAAGAACTTTTGGTCCAAATCCTATACTCACTCTTCTTTCTAAACCTACAGACTACCTTCCTAATCCTACCGACTATCGCTTTTTGACTGGATGTTCTCTTCAACATTCAATCATCCAAAGTACAAGGTCTGATGCCAGTGTATATTGATTTATTTGAGACATCTGTGCAGCACATAACTCAAAGCTAAGTATCCCACTCAAGTTCCAAGTGCCCTTCTGGACTTCAAATCTTACCTAGATTTCTGCTTTCATAGTTATATTTCACATATATACTCTTGTAAATATCACAGGTTGCCAATGCCATTATTCATCCCTCAGAATGATTCGTAACCCAAATAAAACCTATTATTAACCTTAACTATACACTTTCCTTCAATATAACGTACAGAAGAGCAGGGACAGAGTGTGTCTTACAATATAGGAATGTAGATGATCTTCCACCTGCTGAGAACCTAAAAGATCCATGGAGAAATGATCCTTGGAGAATATGTAGGCAGCTATGTAGGACCTGAGAGAGCAATAGTCATCTTCCATGGCAAACAACCTGGTCAGGGTGAATTGATGTGTCTGAATCAGCCTCTGTCTTCTTAAAGTAGAGAAGATGGACCAATCCAGGCCTGTGTGGAGAGCTGTTCCCGGGTGCCTATGGTTGATATACCATTCTAACTTCTGAATGTGTCACAGGATGTTGGGGCAGCCTCCATCTCATGGGAACCTTGGAAGCAACTGTTAGGACAAAGTGGTTACCGAGGCAGTGACCATATTCAGTTCCTGAAAGAAGTGACCTCACTTCACTTCCTTGGTGATGTAATTCTCTGAACTTGGGATCCAGGAAGCCAGGCACCCAGAGTCAGTCTCACTCCGAGTCCCAGTGGGCTAACTTGTTTGCTTTTCCCAAAGACATAGTCAGTCTTTCTTGGTACCTACTTGTAGTTAGCCATTGTTGTATATTGTGGCCGCCATTAGAAGATGGCGCCGGCTTCCACTGTGGCCTGTGATAAACAAATTCCTTTGTGGAGAGTTGGCACGCTACCTCTTGCCACCCTATAAGAAAGATCCATGTGGCGGCTTAAGATTGGTACGTGGGAGGCTTTATTAGGCTGTGCTTGGGCCCTCGGGGAGAAGAAAAAAAGGGAGTCACTAAAAGATACTTAAATCAAGGCCTGAATAAACTGCTGAAAGAAGATTCCTGAGTTGCGTCTTCCTTGCGGGCAAGGGGTCGCGACAAGTGGTGCCGAGACCCGGGAACCAGAACTTTCAGCAGTCAGGGGTGGTGCACCAATTAGTCCCAGGTAAGGTGGGACCCGCAGGTAAAGCGGAAGATCAGTCCTAGATAAGTAGGACCCGCGATTAAAGCGGAGATTAGTCCCAGACTAATTAGTCCCAGACTAATTGGGACCCGCTGTCAAGGCGGCAGCTCCTCTGCAAAGCCAGAGAGAGCATTAAATCTTATTGCAGCTGCACTGTGTACTTTTGCTCTTACTTTCACTCTTGTTTTTTGTGTGTCTTTTGTTGTGTCATGGGTGCCGTATCTTCAAGTCCGCTTCTCCTGGCCCTAGATTACCTGTTACGTTCCAAGGGCCTAAAAGTGAAACGTAGTACTTTACAGAGATTTTTACAAAAGACAGATATTGCTGCATCGTGGTTTCCGTTCTGGGGCAGCTTTACTCTGCCTAGCTGGGATAAGTTAGGCACAGACCTTGACTTTGCTTCTGAGCAGGGCATATTACAGGGTGGGGTGATACCCCTTTGGAAGATGATTCGTAGTTGCCTCACAGATAGCAGATGTCAGGAAGCACTTACTAAAGGACAAGAAGTTTTAGAGCAGTTACATGAAGAAAAATCAGAAATGGCAGGTAGTGAGGTATTTCAGGAGGGTGGGAGTGTGCGGAGCGAGAAACAGGGGAGGAAACAATTATCTCCGGCAGGCAGTGACGTATTTCAGGAGGATGGCAGTGTGCGAAGCGAGAAACAGGGGAGGAGGCGATTGTCTCTGGCACGGAGTGAAATATTTCAGGAGGAGGGGAATGTGCAGAGCGAGAAACGGGGGAGGAAACGCTTGTATCCAGATCTCAGTACACTGCGCACACTCCCATGCAAAAGTGGGTCAGAAGAGGAGGAGGATGAACAGGAGGAGCTCGGGAGACTGTCTCTGCAGCTAGGGAGTTTAACAATGGGAGAAGGGAACAAAAATTAACAGGAGCTCAAGAAAAATGATCCTCTGGACCCGCCGCCGTACGGTGAGGGTGTTTCGAGGAGAGCTTTCCATGCCCAAACATGGAGGGCTGTTAATGCTGAGATGGGTCTTGCTTATCCAGTTTCCCAGGATGACAATAGGGGAAGATTCCATGAGCCCTTAGATTTCAAAATTGTGCAGACCCTGGCAGAGTCTGTGCGCACTTTTGGGGTGGATGCCACCTTCACATTAACTCAGGTGGAGAGTCTGTCTAGATACTGTATGACTCCCTCTGATTGGGCTAGCCTTGTTCGGGCTTGTGTTTCTCCAGGCAAATATTTGGACTGGAGAGCCTTTATGCTAGAGGGTGCTGTAGAGCAGGCTGCCCAAAACTATGCGGCGGGACACCCCCATTGGGACAAGGAAATGCTTTTGGGACAAGGCAGATTTGCTAATCAACAAACAGGATACCCCCCTGAGGTATATGAACAGATCAATAACATTTGTATTCGTGCATGGAAATCACTCCCAAATAGAGGAGAAGTGTCTGGCAATTTAACAAAAATCATGCAAGGCCCCACAGAACCTTTCTCGGATTTTGTTGCTAGGATGGTGGATGCCGCAGGAAAAATCTTTGGTGACCCTGATAGAGCAATGCCCTTGATTAAACAACTTGTTTTTGAGCAATGCACCAAAGAATGTAAAGCAGCAATCGCTCCTTATAAAAACAAGGGCATAGAAGCTTGGATGAAAGTGTGTAGAGAGCTTGGAGGACCTTTAACTAATGCAGGTCTTGCAGCTGCTGTCCTTCGGATTGCAAAAGGGGGCGGTCCTGGTGCTGGAACATGCTTCCATTGTGGTCAATCCGGCCATTTCAAACGGGACTGTCCTAAATAAGGCAATTTTACTGGACCTCCTCGCGGTGGCCCTTCTAATGGCCCTCGTCAACCGGGGCTGTGTCCAAAATGCAAAAAGGGGAAGCATTGGGCAAGGGAGTGTAGATCAGTGAGGGACATCCATGGACAGCCTATTTCAGCTGGGCCAAAAAACGGCCGAAGGGGCCCCCGACCCCAGGGCCCGCAAATATATGGGGCAATGGAGAATGTCACACCCGAACCCGAGACATGGCCTTCTCTGCGCCATCCCATGAGATGCGGAGAGCCACTACAGGTGCCGCGGGATTGGACCTCTGTTCCACCTCCAGACTCGTATTAACACCTAAGATGGGAGTCCAATTGGTGGAAACTGAGTTCAAAGGGCCTTTATCCCCTGGCACTGTAGGTTTGTTAATTGGACGTGCATGCTCTATCCTACAAGGTCTTCATGTTTTCCCCGGAGTTGTAAACCCTGATACTGTAGGGGCAGTAAAGGATATGGTGGAAGCTCCAAGGGGCATTGTGTCTATCTTCCCAGGGGATCGGATTGCTCAATTGCTAATTTTGCCTAGTTTGCATAATCACTTCCCTGCTGACTGAAGGTCACGGACAGGAGATCAGATTGGTACCACCGGAGGAAATTGTGCCTATTTGTCACTGGATATGAGCAATCGCCCCACTTTGGAATTAAGCATAGAAGGTAAATCTATTGTGGGATTGCTGGACACAGGAGCAGATCGTAGTATCATAGCCCTTAAGGACTGGTCTAGGGGATGGCCAGTGCAGGCTTCTGATCAATCCTTAAGAGGACTTGGATATGCCCAAGCCCCTCAAATCAGCTGTAGACATCTATATTGGAAGGACTCGGAAGGACACGATGGTACCTTTCAGCCTTATGTACTTGATTTACCTATTTCTTTATGGGGCCGTGATTTGATGAAAGACATGGGGTTCACTCTTAGTAATGACTATTCCCCAGTGTCTCAACATATCATGCAAAATATGGGGTATAAGCCAGGTCTAGGACTAGGAAGGCACCTACAGGGACGTAAGCATCCTGTGCAAGGTCATCAAAAGCTTAACAGGTTTGGTCTGGGTTTTTCCTAGGGGCCACTGGGGCTCAAATGCCCATAACATGGCTCACCGAGGAGCCTGTTTGGGTGCCTCAGTGGCCTCTTCCCTCGGTTAAACTGGCAGCAGCCCATGATATAGTCAAAGAACAACTTGATTTGGGTCACATCCAACCTTCTACTTCTCCATGGAATACTCCCATATTTGTCATTAAGAAAAAATCAGGGAAGTGGCGCCTACTGCATGATCTACGAGCAGTTAATGCTCAGATGCAGCTTATGGGGCCCATTCAAAGAGGGCTGCCTCTGCTCTCCTCTGTTCCTCAAGGCTGGCATATAATTGTTATTGACATTAAAGACTGTTTCTTTTCCATTCCTTTGCATCCTAAAGATTCCCAACGTTTTGCTTTCACCCTTCCCTCGTGTAATCACGAGGAACCAGATCAAAGGTTTGAGTGGGTGGTGTTGCCACAGGGGATGGCTAACAGTCCCATGATGTGCCAGATGTATGTGGGGAAGGCACTCGCACCTCTCAGGCATAAGTATTCCTCCACCAAGATCATTCACTATATGGATGATGTGTTATTGGCCGCAAAATTAGAACAGACAGTTTATGAGGCTTATAAAGAACTCGTGATGCTGTTGGCTCAACATGGACTGCACATCGCACCTGAAAAGGTTCAAACGGGAGATTCTATCAGGTTTTTGGGAGCGACAATTGGGTATGACAAATTAAAACCACAAAAAATTACCATCAGGACTCAAGATCTCCGAACTTTAAATGATTTTCAAAAATTGCTGGGAGATATTAATTGGATAAGAGGATATTTACATATTCATAATATTGTGCTCCAGCCTTTGTATGCTACTCTTAAGGGTGATCCAGATCTTGCTTTCCCTCGTAGCCTCACTACTGAGGCTAGAGCGGCCCTTATAGAAGTAGAACAAGCTATACAGCATGCCACTCTATGCAGGCTCCAGAGTGATAAACCTTTCCAGTTATGTGTGCTTGCCACTATGCGGCAGCCTACTGGAGTACTGTGGCAAGATGGGCCTTTACTATGGATCCACCCACATGTATCCCCAGGAAAATCCTTAGAATATTATCCTGATGCTGTTGCAGCATTGGCACTTAAAGGGATTCAACAAAGCATTCAATTTTTCGGCCAATCACCTTCTTCTCTTATCATACCCTACACTAAAGCTCAACTTAATGTTTTATGTGCTACTCTAGACAACTGGGCTATTCTGTGTTGCTCGTTTCAAGGGAGTATTGATAATCACTACCCTTCTCATCCATTACTCCATTTTGTTAAAGAACATCCCATCATTTTCCCTAAGGTAACTTCATCCAGTCCAATTCCGGGGGCTGTTAACATTTTTACTGATGGTTCCAAGTCTGGAATGGGAGCCTACGTAATTAATGACTCTCCCCCTATCCAGCATCAATTTGCTCCTGGAAATCCACAATGGGTAGAACTACAAATTGTTATTGAAGTTTTTAAACAGTGTTCTTTTCCTTTTAATCTTATTTCAGACTCCAGCTATGTGGTACAAGCACTGAAAGTCCTGGAGGCCGTGGGAACTATTAGTGATGCCCATAATGTGTCTGTTTACTTTACTCAGCTTCCACAGCTTATCTCTAACCGCACTGCTTCTTTTTATCCAATGCATATTAGGGCTCACACCTCTCTTCCTGGCCCGTTATCCCAAGGTAATGCCTGTGCGGACTTAGCCACTAGAGGTCAATTGATATGCTTGGCTTCCTCCTTAGAGAGGGCTAAGTTGTTTCACCAAAACTTCCATGTTAATGCATTAACGCTGCGCAGGCATTTTTCCATTTCAAGAGTGGATGCTCGGCAGATAGTATTGCAATGTCCCCATTGTGTCATATTTCTTCATCCCCCTAATTATGGAGTAAACCCACGGGGATTAAAGCCATTGATTGTTTGGCAAATGGATGTGACACATATACCTGACTTTGGTAACCTTAAGTATGTGCATGTTTCCATTGATATGTGCTCTGGAATTATCCATGCTTCTGCTTTAGCGGGAGAAAAGGCACGTAATGTCATTACTCACTGTTTAGAGGCATGGGCAGCATGGGGTGCACCTGCATCCCTTAAGACTGATAATGGACCTGCTTATACTGGCAGACAATTTACAGCTTTTTGTTCTACTATGGGAGTGCAACTTACTCATGGTTTACCTTATAATCCTCAAGGACAAGGCATTGTTGAGCGTGCTCATCGCACCTTAAAGGAAACTTTACAAAAACAAAAAGGGGGAATAGGAGCTGAACACACTCCTAAAGAACGCCTGTCCTTAGCTCTCTTAACCATTAATTTTTTGAATTTGGATATTCATGGTCGCTCTGCGGCCGATAGACATGTGTCCCCTCAGCCCTCTGTGATTGGCTATGTTAAGTGGAAGGATGTTCTTACGGGCCAATGGAACGGCCCTGACCCCGTGCTGACATGGGCACGAGGATCTGTATGTGTTTTTCCCCAGGATCGTACGGAACCGTTGTGGGTCCCTGAACGCTTGACAAGAAGAGTCTCGACATCAGCTGACCAGCAACAAGAGACACCACAACAATCCTGTGATGAGGATCTTCATTCTGCTAAGTGCTCTGGCTCTGGTGCTGGTGCCGATGGCACAGGCGACACCAATGCGGTGGTGGGCAGTGGCACGGGCATGGCCAATGCCGATGCCGGTTCATGGTAATTCTAGTGTCCTCTCCACTCTTTTTTCTACCTCATGTGAGATGTCTACTCCCTGTGCCTCTCCTAGAGGGGACATGGAGAGAATTTTTAATCAATCTCAAGTTAATCTCACAGGAGTTTTTTGTTTCAGCCTTAAAAACGCTAATTGCATTAGCCTTAAGACCAAAAATTTGACTAACTGGGAGGAACCATTGCGGTCCAATCAGGTCTCAGGAAGCATTATCAGTGCTGTATTGAGCAAAGCAGCTTCGGGGAAGCAATCAGGCTCAGGGACCCCCGCAAACAGCAGCTCTGCTCTTAACATAACTACCTTGGCTATTATCTCCGAGGTACTAATCCCAGTGCCTCCTTCTTCTAGTAGTATTTATAATGGCACTCATTTTAAGGCCTCTCCTTACTGTTCCCCTAATATTGGTTTCCCCCCAACATTTACGCCTTGTCAGGATCATTCTTGGGAGAAACATCAAGTTGCTAAAGGTTTCTCCCTTTCCCCCTCTCTTAATAGGTATGTTTATAACTTTAACAATAGTGCCAGCTCCTCTACAGGAGTAGGTTGGTCCTGGTTTCAATGGCTGATTTCCAATGAAAAGGGGGCTTCAGCCGATATTTCTGCATTGGCTCAATTGCTAGGAGCCAAAAGTTGGCTGGCTAATATTTCTGGTACTGTTAGGGAAAGTGAACAAGGTAATAGACTTACATCTGTTTCATTCAACTCTCTGTTGTATAATGCCACATTGCCTCCTGCAATGGTCTGTGTCCAATCCCCCTTCTTATTCCTTTTGGCTAAGGCCACCTCATCAGGGATGCTGGATTGTTCTCATACTACCTGTCTCTTATCTGAGTGTTGGAATGGTTCCTGGACTGTAGCAGTGGTTATGAAAATTCCAACTTTTGTCCCAATCCCGGTCACTGCGGATCCTGATAAATTCCCTATTGTTGAGCTACTTAGAGTCCGCAGAGATTTTGGAATCACAGCGGCTATAGTGACAGCCGTGGCGATATCTGCTGCTGCAGCGGTTACGGCAGGAATGGCTATGGCCAATCAAGTACAAACTGCTGCCACCATTAATCAAGTTGTCCAACAAACTTCCACCATACTTGAATCCCAAAATACAATTAATCAACATATTTTGTCAGGGATTTTAGCTGCCAACCAAAGAATAGATTTACTCCAAGCTCAGGTAGAAGAATTGGCTGACTTAGTACTTTTGGGTTGTGTTGACCAACGTGCACATTTATGCATAACCTCTGTCAGATTTAATGATTCCAGGAATGCTTCCCGCATCATTGGCGAATATTTGGCTGGAAATTGGTCCATGGAAGCGGAAGACATGATCCAGTCTCAACTAACCCAGATAGCTGTCTTGAATAACACCCGTGTTGATCCCGTGACTTTGGGTCAATTCACCGATTGGATATCTTCTGCTTTTTCCTTTTTTAAAGAGTGGGTGGGGGTAGGCATTTTTGGTGCAATGTGTTGCTTCGGTATGTTTCTCTGTTTGTGGTTTTTCTGTCGCCTCAAGGCCCGCAATGCTCACGATAAGGCTATGATCATCCAAGCTCTTGCAGCTTTAGAAAATGGCAATTCACCTCAAGTCTGGCTTGCGCAGCTTAAACAGTAAATCTTTGACATGGTCGTTGCACCCCAAGTTGTTATAACATTGCACTGGGATCGACATGTCTTTCCTCGTTATTCTCTTAGTGTTGGAAAGCCCTTGCACTCTCCCGGTCTTGCTGCCATTGCACGCAGGTGGGTTTCCACACTAATGCTTCTCTATCGCCTTAACGTCGGTGCCTTTCTTTCAGGGTGTTGTCAACTCGTTTGTCGTTGTGTACAGCCACAGAACAGCCTCAGCTGCCCCCCTTCGTCCACCTTCATCACGATGCAGGATGCGAGGCAAAGCACTGCACTTGAGTGATCCCTCAACGGACCTCAAGGAAAGCATGTCCTATTGCATGCGGGTTTGACGTCCACACCCCCGTCCTACGAAAAAAGGCGTCGGCTGATATGGGGTCAGGTCTGGGGAAGGCGCCTCCTTAGGACTGAACCATACATTGCAGCCACTTCTGCACAGTAGGATAGGACCTCTACTTTCGCCTGCATTGTTTTATAAATTAGAAGGGGGAACTGTAGTAAGCCATTGTTGTATATTGTGGCCGCCATTAGAAGATGGCGCCGGCTTCCACTGTGGCCTGTGATAAACAAATTCCTTTGTGGAGAGTTGGCACGCTATCTCTTGCCACCCTATAAGAAAGATCCACGTGGCGGCTTAAGATTGGTACGTGGGAGGCTTTATTAGGCTGTGCTTGGGCCCTCGGGGAGAAGAAAGAAAGGGAGTCACTAAAAGATACTTAAATCAAGGCCTGAATAAACTGCTGAAAGAAGATTCCTGAGTTGCGTCTTCCTTGCGGGCAAGGGGTCGCGACACCTACTGATGTGAGGATGGCCAAATTCCAGCAGAGCTCTGAAGAGGGGCCTTTCCTGAGAAAGTAGGTAGTGGCGAACCACTGGCTCCTGACAACTTCACAGAATTGGCCAAGGAGACCAGAACTGAAACAGGACAGGACATTTTGGGGGAACATAATATGGCCCACCAGTCAGAAGACACTCCGGATAATCACAGACCTACTTGGGGGAATGAATTGCCTTTGCCATTGTAGGTGTGAGTTTGTGTTTTTTTCTGATGTTCTGAGAATAGCTAGGAAAGGTGGTTGGTTTGGAGTGGACTATTTCTAGTAAGTCGTTTGACATGGTGAGTGTTTCTATGTCTGTGTATTCCACTGTATCCGTTGTTGTAGACATTAGAAAAGACAATGCATCAATGGATGTGTTGTCTCTAGTTGAAAGCTTCCCCGCATTCTTACTGCCCAATTGATGAATGGACTGCAGCTTGCCTTATGGATGGGCAACATCTACTATCTTCTAAAGTTCCTGTTTTCTTCGTGAATTCTGGCCACTCTCCAGAATAGGCTCATGGTTTTGTTTCCCAAATATGTAACACCACAAGGCTCTGTGACATGGCCATGTACTGGAGAGCTTAAGGGAATGGGAGCATCTCAGAAAAATCAGATATCAGTGTGACCAGTAAAGTCTCAGTGGAGAAACCCTTCTTTAGGCCATTTGCTTACTTCTGTTTCTATTACCCTGAATGTCAGGAAAGTCTTTGCCTCAGGCCACCCTGTTGTGTAGCCTTAAGAAGACTGTTTTCATATGGAAATGAATGGACATCACCTGTGGCTCTTTGCTTAATTGCTTTGGAATGGAATGTGTCTGATTCAGCCTCTTGTCCTTAAATGAGGTTGTGGCTTAGATTCTCAGCACCTGATGGATCTAAAGAAAGATCCCATGTGATTTCAAAACCAAAATGACAAAAAGAGAAGTCATTGTGGATGAATATTTTTGCCTTCTTGTTTTATGTTCCTGACCTCCATCAAGTGAGAATAGGGATCCTTTGGGTCAAATGAGTCTTTGAAATCCCTGCAGAGGCTAGCCCATATGTGCTTGGGTTTTCTCATGACTCCAAATCACATCAAGAATTTATAGGCTTCAGCCAGTAGGCCTCAAATTGGAGAAGCGGAACACTTTAACAGCAGCAATATTTGATCACTCCTGGTTCACAGGAATAGTGTTCCGGCCACCATGTTTTTAGGCAAATGAGGGGCAAGTGAGCTTATTTTGGACAATACCTTGTGCTCATTGAAACCTCCAGCTAGAGGTTATGATGAGTGTCTACAAGGAAGAAGATTATGGCCCTGTGGGAGTGATTTCATTTTAATTTTGGTCATTTTTGTGGCAGTTGGAAGGGATGACTGGGTCCACCTGGGCTTGAACTCTGGTATGATTTACCCTTAGAGACTGAGTTCTGGAACTGACCTCAGAGAAGTATTGCCATGAATTGTGTTGGGATTTTAGGAGGCCACGCATGAGACTCACTCTTGGAAACTGAGATCTAGGCCCAGGTTGGCTTTCCACAGAGGCCTGGGAATCTCAGCCAGAATATCACATGATTTTATTCTGAAAGACTTGGTAGCCATAGTTGAGAGTCAAAACACACATGGACCTCACATTGTAGACGTCAATTGGCCTGGCTTCATGTGACCTGTTGGCAACTCTTTGAGAAGCCTTGACTTTAGAGTTCTCCAGAGCATTCATTGAAATGAGCTTTCTCAACACTTAACGGTTCCTGAATGAATTGAAACCCACAGTGCCTCTAACTTCATCCTTGAAAACTTGCTAGATAAATACCATAAAATTTTGGAAATTCCCATGACCAGGTGGCTCTGCAGAAACGTTGGATGTCCTGTTGCTGATCATGTGTATACCAGAAAGTGCCTTGTTTGACTGGGTTTCATGAAAATGGTGTAGAATACGAGATGCCAGGAATTTGGAGCCTGCTGAGTAGTGGGCCTAGAGCAGTAGTGGGCAGGTGTGTGATGAAACATCATGGTGGGGCCATGTGGATCGGCTATTGGCTTACAAATGGCTTGTGACTGATATGGCGCAGCCCCCATTCCCTTGTATGTAAAGGCATCTTGTTATATGGAGAGGTTTCAGGGCAATGTTCATAATCAGGTTGCTATGGTTATTGGTACAAGCTATGTGGGATAGAAGCCTGGTTGGTACATTCTCCTGCAGACGCTAACCCACCCCACGTGACAGAACACCCTGCAGCACTGTATCCCAGATGAACTTCTTATATTGTGTGAAGCAAGTACCAAATTCCCAGTGTAGCAGCAAGAAACACCACGAAAATTGGAGGATGATCAAATGTCTTCACTGTCCCCACCGGGAGACACTTAGCCTCCAGTGGACACAGTTTACCTTCAAAGAGAAAATTGAGCACTGCTGCCTCATGTTCATTGAAATATAAGAAATCATGTCTTCCAGGTCACATAGATGCAGACCCAGCTTTTATGGTCTCACGACAAAGGAAGCCAAAGCTCATGACAACAACATATATTTCAAGTGCCCAACCTCAGAAGCTGTATTCCAAGAAGTCTTAGGCCAGCAGAGTTCTTTGTTTGTGGAGTGTTTACCCTGTCCTTTACTTTTGGAAACGCCTCTACCACATCCAAGGTTGTGAACTCCCGAGCATATTCCATTCCATATATGTATTCATAGATTTTCACACTTTTCTGCTATAATTGTGTCTTACTTGGGTGAAGGTAATGTCAAGGCATTGTTCTGGATGTGAGTGGGAAGATTTTTGTGTAGCACATATTTACACACACACTGGATTCATTTTTCAATTTTTATTTTGAAATACTGAATTCCTGACACTAACCCATACCCTACTAGACTCTGAATTATGATCCTAATATGATGGTGAAAAATAACCCAAAAAGAATAGAAATACAAGCAGTTCAGAGGAGGCATGGTGTATAGTTGGAATTGCCTTTTGCATTATATTTTGTAGGAGTTATAAATCTAGTCAATTTTTTGTTGAAATAGTTCTACATGTGTTTTTAAAATTAACAAATATATGAATCCCTGTCTCCCTTTCTCTGTAGCCTATTCAGCACATGTATTTTTATATGCACATATAGAATCCTACCTGATATCACTCGTATACACTTGTGAGGTGGCTGAATTTGCAGATGCAAATTGAGAGAAGAGATCACTCCTCCTAAACGCTGTTGGAACTGAAAATTCAACCTATGGGTGAGCTTCCTAGTTGAATAACATTATTCATAATTTCATGTTCAGTAAAATTAATATTTTTCAATCTGTTGATTATATATATTTCATGATAAATTTCTATTGGCATATATATCACTACTTTTTTATTGGTTGCTCAAAACATTACAAAGCTCTTGACATATCATATTTCATACATTAGATTCAAGTGGGTTATGAACTCCCATTTTTACTCCAAATACAGATTGCAGAATCACATCAGTTACACATCCATATTTTTACATAATGCCCTATTAGTTAATGTTGTATTCTGCTACCTTTCCTATACTCTACTATACCCCCTCCCTTCTCTTCCCATCTTTTCTCTCTACCATACCTACTCTAATTCATTTCTCTCGTTGTTTATTTTCCCACAACCTCTTATATGTAATTTTGTGTAACAATAAGGGTCTCTCTCCATTACCATGCAATTTCCCTCTTCTCTCCCTTTCCCTCCCACCTCATGTTTCTGCTTAATGTTAATCTTTTCTTCATGCTCTTCCTCCCTGCTCTGTTCTTAGTTGCTCTCATTATATCAAAGAAGATATTTGGTATTTGTTTTTTAGGGATTGGCTAGCTTCACTAAGCATAATCTTCTCTATTGCCATGCATTTCCCTGCAAATTCCATGATTTTGTCATATTTTAGTGCTGCGTAATCCTCCATAGTATATAAAGGTCACATTTTTTTTATCCATTCATCTATTGAAGGGCATCTGGGTTGGTTCCACAGTGTAGCAATTGTGAATTGTGCTGCTATGAAAATCGATGTGGCAGTATCACTGTAGTATGCTCTTTTAAGGTCTTCAGGGAATAGTCCAAGAAGGTCAATAGCTGGGTCAAATGGTGCTTCCATTCCAAGCTTTCACAGGAGTCTCCATACTCCTTTCCAAATTGGCTGCACCAGTTTCAGTCCCACCAGCAATGTACAAGAGTACCCTTTTCCTCACATCCTCGCCAGCACTTGTTGTTGTTTGACTTCATTATGGCTGCCAATCTCACTGGATTGAGATGGTATTTTAGGGTGGTTTTTATTTGCATTTCTCTTACTGCTAGAAATGGAGAGCATTTTTTCATGTACTTATTAATTGATTCTATGTCCTCCTCTGAGAAGTTTCTGTTCAGGTCCTTGGCCCATTGGGTTATTGGTTATATTATTGTCTAATTTTCTGAGTTCTTTGTATACTTTGTATACTCTAGATATTAGGGCTCCATGTGAAGGGTGAGGACTAAAAATTTGTTCCCATGATGTAGGCTCCATATTTACCTCTCTTATTGTTTCTCTTTCTGAGAAAAAAAAATTCAGTTTAAGTAAGTCCCATTTCTTGATTCTTGTTATTAACTCTTGTTCTATGGGTGTCCTATTAAGGAATTTGGAGCCTGACCACACAATATGTAGATCTGAGCCAACTTTTTCTTCTATCAGACGCAGAGACTCTGATTTGAATCTAGCTCCTTGATCCACTTTGAGTTAACTTTTGTGCAGGGCGAGAGGAGGGGATTCAGTTTCATTTTGTTGCATATGGATTTCCAGTTTACCCAACACCATTTGATGAAGATGCCATCCTTCCTCCATTGCAGGCCATTAGCTCTTTTATCAAATATAAGATAGTTGTAGCTTTTTGGATTAGTCTCTGTGTCCTCCATTCTGTACCATTGGTCAACCCGCCTGTTTTGGTACCAGTACCATGCTGTTTTTATTATAATTGCTCTGTAATATAGTTTGAAATCTTGTATTGCTATACTGCCTGATTCACACTTCCTGCTTAGAATTGCTTTTGCTATTCTGGGTCTTTTATTTTTCCATTTGAATTTCATAATTGCTTTATCTATTTCTACAAAAAATTCCTTTGGGATTTTGATTGGCATTGCATTAAACCTGTAGAGAACTTTTGGTAATATAGCCATATTGATGATGTTAGTTCTTCCTATCCATGAACGGGGTATATTTTTCCATCTTCTAAGATCTTATTCTATTTCTCTTTTTAGGGTTCTGTAGTTTGCATTATATAAATCTTTCACCTCTTTTGTTAGGTTGATTCCCAAGTATTTAATTATTTTGAGGAAATTGGGAATGCAGTGTTTTGACTCATTTTTGTTTCAGAAGTTTTGTCGCTAATATACACAAATGCCTTTGATTTATGCATGTTGATTTTCTATCCTGCCACATTGCTGCATTCATTTATTAGTTCTAGTAGTTTTTTCTGTAGACCCTTTTGGGTCTTCTATGTATAGAATCATGTCATCTGCAAATAGTGATAAGTTAAGTTCTTCTTTTCCTATTTTTATGCCTTTAATGTCTTTCATCTCTCTAATTGCTCTGGCCAGTTTTTCGAGAACTATATTGAATAGAAGTGGTGATAGAGGACATCCCTGTCTTGTTCCAGATTTTAAAGGGAATGCCTTCAATTTTTCTCCATTCAGAATGATGCTAACCTGAGGCTTAACATAGATAGCTTTTACAATGTCGAGGTAAGTTCCTGTTATGACTAGTTTTTAAAATGTTTTGAACATAAAGGAATGCTCTACTTTGTTGAATGTTTTTTCTGCGTCTATCGAGATGATCATATGGTTCTTATCTTTAAGTCCAATGATGTTGTGAATAACATTTATTAATTTCCATATATTGAAACAGCCTTGCATCCCAGGGATGAATCCTAGTTGATCATGGTGCACAATTTTTTTGATGTGCCTTTGTATCCAATTCGCCAGAATTTTAATGAGGATTTTTGCATCTAGGTTCATCAGAGATATTTGTCTGTAGTTTTCTTTCTTTGAGGTGTCTTTGTCTGGTTTCAGAATCAGGGTGATGTTGTCCTCATAGAACGAATTTGGCAGAGCTCCCAGTTTTTCTATTTCCTGAATAACTTGAAAAGTAATGGTATTAATTCTTCTTTAAAGGTTTTGTAAAACTCTGCTGTATACCCATCCGGTCCTGGGCTTTTCTTGGTTGGTAGTCTTTTGATTGCTTCTTCTACTTCATCCATTGATATTGGTCTGTTTAAATTGTGTGTTCCCTTATGACTCAGTGTGGGCAAATCATATGACTTAAGAAATTTATCGATGTCTTCACTATTTTTTATTTTATTGGAATACAGGTTTCCAAATAATTTCTAATTTTCTTCTGTATTTATGTTGCATCTGTTGTGATATTGCCTTTTTCATCCCATATGTTAGTAATTTGAGTTCTCTCTCTTCTTCTCTTCATTAGCATGGCTAAGGGTCTGTCGATCTTATTTATCTTTTTGAAGAACCAACTTTTAGTTTTGTTAATTTTTTCAATAGTTTCTTTTGTTTCAATTTCGCTCTGATTTTAATTATTTCTTGCCTTCTGCTACATTTGCTGTTGTTTTGCTCTTCCTTTTCTAGGGCTTTGAGATAAAGTGTGAGCTCATTTATTTGTTGGTTTTTTTTTTTCTTTCTTTTTTTGAGGAATGACCTCCAGGCGATGAATTTACCTCTTAAAACTTCTTTCATTTTGTCCCATAGAATCTGATATGTTGTGTCTGTATTTTCATTTATCTCTAAGAATTTTTTGATTTCCTCCTTTATGTCTTCTGTAACCCATTGATCATTCAGTAACATATTGTTCATTTTGCATGTAATGTATGATTTTTTCTTTTTTCTTTTATCATTGGTTTCCAGTTTCATTCCATTATGATCACAAAAAATTCATGGTATTATCTCCTCCCCTTTATATTTACTGAGGGTTGCCCTATGGCAAAAGATATGGTCTATTTTTGAGAAGGATCCATGTGCTGGTGAGAAAAAAGTATATCCACTTGATGAAGGTTGATATATTCTATATATGTCAGTTAAGTCTAGGGTATTGATTGTGATATTGAGTTCTATAGTTTCTTTATTCAACTTTTGTTTGGAGGATCTGTCCAATGGTGAGAGACGTGAGTTGAAGTCACCCATAATTATTGTACTGTGGTCTATTTGATTCTTGAACTTGAGGAGAATTTGTTTAATGAACGTGGCAGCACCATTATTTGCTGCGTGAATATTGATAATTGTTATGTCTTGTCAGTGAATGGTTTCTTTTAACAGTATATAATGTCCTTCCTTATCCCTTTTGATTAAATTAGTCTTGAGGTCGATTTTATTCTATAGGAGGATGGCCACCCCTGCTTGGTTACGAGGACTGTGTGCATGGTATAAATTTTCCCAATCTTTCACCTTCAGCTTGTGTATGTCTTTTCCATTCAGATGTGTCCCCTGGAGGCAACATATTGTTGGATTTGTTTTTTTTTAATTCAAGTTACAAGCCTATGTCACTTTATTGGAGAGTTTAAGCCATTAACGTTTAGAGTTACTATTAATATATGGTTTGTACTGCCACCCATGTTTGCTTATATCTTTTTTTTTAAATTAGTTTGTTTCTCCATGATTAGCTTTTCCCGCCCTCTGTCATTACTGAGGCACTTCCCACTGATGGTTTACATTGTTGATTTTCATTTCTTCCTCGTGTAGTGTTTTGCTCAAGATGCTTTCCAATGCTGGTTTTCTGGCTGCAAATTCTTTTAGCTTTTGTTTATCATGAAATATTTTTATTTTGTTGTCTTACATTAAGCTTAATTTTGCTGGATACATAATTCTTGGTTGGCATCCATTGTCTTTCAGTGTTTGAAGTACGTTGTTCCAGGATCTTCTCACTTCCAGCATCTGTGATAAAAAAAAAAAAAAAACATTGTTAACCTTTTTGTTTTACCCCTGATTGTAATCTGCCTCCTTTCTCTGGTAGGTTTTAATATTTTCTCTTTGTTTTGTATATTGGATATCTTCATAACAATGTGTCTTGGCATTGGTCTACTGTGATTTTGTGTGCTCAGTGTCCTGTAAGCATCTATAATTTGTTTATCTGTTTCCATTTTTATTTTTGGAAAGTTTTCTCTAATTATTTCATTCAGCAGGTTACTCATTCCCTTGGTTTGAATCTCTGTACCTTCCTCTTTCGGGATGACTCATAAGTTTGTTTTTTTATGTTATCCCATATCTCTTGGATGTTTTCTCATAATTTTTTACAGCATTTCTTTCTTGGATAGAGTTTTTTCAAGATGATATATTTTGTCTTCATTATCTGACATTCTGTCTTCTACTTGCTCCACTCTGTTAGTGATACTCTCAATTGAGTTTTTAATTTGGTTTATCATTTCCTTTTAGAATTATTGTTTGATTTTTCTAATAATCTCTATCTCCTGATAAAGATGCTTAATTTCTTATTTTATCTGTTTATGTAATTCATTTTCAATGCGTTCTTTCACTGTTTGTTTTTGTTGTCTCGTATCCTCTTTAATGTTCCATTCCATCTGTCTAAGGTATTCCTTGAGTTCTTTATATGAGCATTTTTCTGATGACTCCAGATGCTCTTGAATATTTAGGCTGTCCTTCATTGTTTGTACTTTTTTTCTTCCTTGCTTTTTTATCCTGCTCATGTTACTACTTGTTCTGTTTGACTACTGAGTTACTGCTTACTCTTATAAATTTATTTGATGCTTGGAAGGAAAGATATTAGAAGGGAAGGGAAGAAGTCACTAAAGAGAAGGAGAGTAGCCAGGTAGAATTCAAGGAAGGGGGTATAATAAAATTGAAAAGAAATGAAAAGACAAAAGAAAAAAATAGAAAATAAAGAAAGAAAATTTTAAGTAATAATGATAATTAAAAAATGAAAATTAAAATTTAAAATAATAATAATAATAATGAAATAAAAAATTAAAAAAATAAAAAACATTAAAAAAGTTAAAGAACAACAACAAAAATGAAAATGAAAGAAAAAGAAAAACATACAAATAATATAATAATAATAATACATGCAGTACTAGAGTTCAATTAACTTCTCTTCCAGTAGGTGGAGCTGTGTGCACTGGGCCAAGATTCTCCTCTAAATAAGTGGGAACAAATCACTGTGCAGCAGCTCTTCCTCCCAGACTCGGCGGGTCTCCAATCCTGAGTGCCTAGGGCCTTCTCTTGTGCTTCCTCAAGCCAGGCCCCGCTCACCTTTGACGCTCACCACAATACTGGTTACACGCCAGGCCTCTGCTCCTGGTAGCCCTGTTTTAATGAACGCCTGGGCACACTCTCCCTGTTTGCCTCCCTCAGACCCTAAGTTTGTAGAGCTTTGTCCTGAGAACCGCCAGCGAATTTTCTTGTCTTCCGGGAGCCATGCCCCTGGTAGGTGGTGTAAGAGACCTCAATTGTCAGCACTGGTGGGAGTGGTAGCCGGGAATTCCACGCCACAAGTCCCGAGCCAATCCTGTTTCCCTAGGTCTGGCTATCGTGCTCCTGGGAGAGCTGGGAGGGGCCCTTGAGGTTTCCCCGTGGTGTTGAGAGAGATGGCAATGGGATTACACACTTGTCGTGTTGGTTTCAATGAAGTTATCTCCTCCGCCTGTAATGTCAGTTCTATGCCATGGTGGTATCCCATTAAAATGGTGACCGTTCGTTCCCTTTGCTGCGTGACCAATGCAATGGGTGGGTCCTGACTATCTCTCCCAAGCCACATTTCAATCCTGTGGCCACTGCCTATGAAGGCTCAGTTGTCTTTTAACTCTGTCAATTCAGAAAGCCCAACCAGTTATTTCAGCGGGAATGTTAGTGCTGAGTCACAAAAACCAGACGAATCTAAGCTTGAATGCAGTCAATCCGGGCTCTGTGTGTGTTCTGAGGGGCCCAGACTGTTCGCCCCAGATTAACAACAGGTCAACATTGCCTAGTGATTCTGAGCAAATAGCATTTAGACAGTTTACGACTTCCTATGCCCGTGCAGCTGAAGAGATCAGAGACTTGATTTCTCCATGCCTGCCTTAATAATGGATCTCCTGTATTGCTACTTTTTAATATCTGTGCATGTGCGTGTTTGTATATATATATACATATATATATATACACACTCTTCAGATTTTTCAAAATATGAAATATATGTGTGTTATTATACACTCCCTAAATTCATTCATATTCATATCTGTGGATTTATAATCAACTTTCCACAAGATTATTCTCATAATAATCATCCACCTGCAATACATATTGTTTCCTAGTACTGAAAACTAAATTCAGTGAATGGTGCATACAAACCATATTATTTCTACATTTACTTAGCCAGTTTAAAATCAATGCAAGTAGATTCCTAGGGGACATGATGTGTATTTTGACTTTCATTTTTATTCAACACTTGTACGTTACTATGTCTTCAGTTTATCCACATCATAGGATATATATTTCAGTCACAAATTAGAAAATTTATAGGCATTTGTTTCACGATCAATCACTTCCTGATTCAGAACACATGCATTCCTCCATGTTTCTTGACTGGTCTTTTCATGAGACTTCTTTCCAAACACATTACTTTCGTTTAACATCATCACTTATAAAGCAAAACTCAAACACCATTCATCATAAATCATAATCCTAATATTACCTTTAGATATATAACTGGTTGGAATGAATGATTGTATATCAATATAAGATTTCTTATATATTTTCACATGTCAATTCAATCCATTATTTAAAGTGGAATCAGTTATGTTATTTATTCATAGTATGGTCTATTCATGCATTATCTCTATATTCATAGACAGAGGTTACACCTCTTTGTGCCCCTAATACTAATGTATGCGTCTTCAAATTATTGCTCCCAGAAATGGTGAAAGAAATACTCATGTCACCTGATCTACATATACATTTTATCACAGTAATATTCTGAACAACAAAAAAATAAAATATCACACTTATGATTGTACCAAAGCCTAAAAGGAAAGTGAATGTTGATAACTAATAACATCCATGTCCAGGTTGCCTAATGCTCTCAAATGTCATTCCCATTCATGACGACATATTTGTTTTTTCCTATGATTATATATTCAAACTCAAGCCTGTTGAAAATGTCTAATCCTATCCCTCACTTTATACTTTGCCTGATTTAGTAATGTCTCTATTGACACCTGCTTTCCTACATATTTTCCCCCAGTTCATCATTTTGGCTTACTCTTCACATGTGCTGACATTTACATTCACTCTCTAAACGAAACCCTATTGCTAAAGAAGCTTTTTTTTTTCCAAATCATATACTCACTCTTCTTCCTAAACCTACTGACTATCTTCGTAATCCTACCGACTATCCCTTTTTGACTGGATGTTCTCTTCTACATTCAATCATCCAAGGTACAAGGTCCTATGCCATTGTATTTCGATTTAACTGAGACAATTGTACAGAACATTATTCAACACTAAGTATCCAAACCAAGGGCCCAATGCCCTTCTGGGCTTCAAATCTTTCTTAGATTCCCGTTTTTATACATATATTTCACCTATATATTCTTATAAATATCACAGGTTCCCAATCCCATTATTCATCCTGCAGAATGATTCCTAACCCAAATCGAAAATATTATTAACCCTAACCATACACTAACTTTGCAGGAGAGCAGGAACAGTGTGGGTATTAAACTACAGGAATCTAGGGGATCTTCACCTGCTGAGAAACTCAAATGTTCATGCAGAAATAATCCCTGGTGAAGATGAAGGCAGCTATGAAGTACCTCAGAAAGCAAAAGTCAACTTCCATGGCAATCATCCTGGTCAGGATGAAGGGTTGTGTCTGAATCATTCTCTCTCTTCTTAATGTATAGAACATGGACCAAACCAGTCCTGTGTGGAAGCTGTTCCCGGGTGCTTATGGTTGATATAACATTCTAACTAGAGAAAGTGCCACATGAAAATCGGGGCAGCCTCCACCTCATGGTACTTTTGGAAGCAACAAAGTGGTTGCCAAGGCAGTGACATCATTCAGATCCTGAAGAAAGTGATCTCACCTCACTTCCTTGGTGAGGGAAATCTCTGAACTTGGGATCCAGGAAGCCAGGCACCCAGAGACAGTCCCTGTTCTAGTCCCACTGGTCTCACATGTTTGGAATTACCAAGGACAGAGTCAGTCTTTCTTGGTACCTACAGATGTGAGGATGGCCAAATGCCAGGAAACCTCTGAAGAGGGGCTTTCCCTGAGAAAGCAGGTAGTGGATCATTTTCTGAGAATAGGTAGGAAAGGCGGTTTGTTTGGTATGGTGTGGAATATTTCTATTAAGTCCTTTGACAAGGTGAGTGTTTCTATGTGTGTGTATCCCACTGAGTCCATTGTTGTAGACATTAGAAAAGACAATGCATCAATGGATGTGTCCTGTCTAGTAGAAAGCTTCCCAGCATTCATCCTGCCCAATTCATGAGTGGACTCTGGCTTGCCTTATGGATGGGCCACACCTACAATCTTCCTAATTTCCTGTTTTCTCTCTCAATTCAGCCCACTCTCCAGAATAGTATCATGGTTTTGTGTCCAAGATTTGTGCCACCTCCAAGATCTGTGACATGGGTATGTACTGGATAGCTGAAGGAAATGGCTAGCATCTCAGAAATCTCAGATATCTGTTGACCAGGAAAGTCTCAGTGGAGAAACCCTGCTTTGGTCCTTTTGCTTAACTATTGTTCTGTTGAATGTCAGGAAGTTTTTTGCCTCAAGCCACCACTTTGTGAACCCTGAAGAAAACAGTTTTCAAATGGAAATGAATGGGCATCACCTGTGGCTCTTTGCTTAATTGCTTAGGATTGGGATATGTCTGAATCAGCCTGTTGGCCCTGTGTGAGGCTGTGGCTTAGATTCTCATCACCTGATGGATCTAAAGATAGATCCCATGCGTGCATCCAAAACCAAAATGGCAAAAAGATCAGATATTGTTGATGAACTCTCTTGCCTTCCTCTGTTAGGTTCCAGATATCCATCAAGTGAGAATAGGGATTCTTTGGGTCAAATGAGTTCTTCAAAGCCCTGCAGAGGATAGGCCATAGGTGCTTGATTATCATGACTCCAATTCACTTAAAGAATCTAAACCCCAAAGCTAGAAGGCCTCAAGTTGGAGAAGCCAAGCAATATTAAAGGTAGGCCTATTTGATCACTCCTGGTTCACAGGAAGAGAGTCCAGGCCACCCTTACTTTAGGCAAATGCGGTGCAAGGAGCTTATTTTGGACACTGTCATGGGCTGCGTCCCTTATGGAAACCTCCAGCCAGAGGATATAATGAGTGTCTATATGGAAGAAGATGAGGGCCATGTGAGAGTGTTTTGGTTTTAATTGTGGACATTTGTCTGGCGGTTGGAAGAGATCACTGGGTCCACCTAGGCTTGCACTCTGTTGTGATTCCCCTTAGAGACTGAGTTCTTTTACTGATCTCAGAGAATTATTGCCAGGAATTGTGTTGGAATTTTAGATGGCCATGCATGAGAGTTGCCCTTGGAAAGTGACATCTAGGCCCTAGTTGACTTTCCACAGAGCACAGGGAATCTCAGCCAGGATAACACATGATATTATTCTTAAAGACTTGGCAGCCATATTTGAGAGTCAAAAAACACATGGACCATACATTGTAGACCTCAATGGGCCTGGCTTAATCTGACTTTTGGCCACTTTTGGAAGCCTTGCCTGTAAGAATTCTCCAGAGTTTTCATTTAATGGTTTCTGAGTGAATTGAAATCCACAGTGCCTCCAACTTCATCCTTGAAAATTGGCTATATCAATATCATGAAATTTTTGAAATTCCCATGACTGGGTAGCACTGGAGAACATTTGGATGTCCTCTTGCTGATCATGAATATACAGGACAGTGCCTTGATTGACTGGGTTTTATGAAAATGGTGTAGAACAAAGATTCCAGTAAGTTGGATCTTGCTGAGTAGTTGTTCTAGAGCAGTGGTTGGCAGGTGTGTGATAAAACATCTGTGGTGGGGGCATGTGGATCTGCCATTGGCTTCCAAATGGATTGTGACTGACATTTTGCAGTCAGTAGAACCTTATATGTAAAAGCATATTGTTATATGGAGAGGTTTCAGGGCAATGTTCAGAATCAGGATGCTATGGTCAATAGGGCAAGTTATGTGGGATAGAAGCCTGGTTGGTGCATTCTCCTGCAGAACTCGACACACCACACTTGACAGAACTCACTTCAGCACTGTGTCCCAGGTGAACCCTTGTATTTAATGAAGCAAATACCAAACTCCCAGTGCAGCAGCAAGAAACACCACGAAAGTGGAGGATGACCAAATGAATTTACAGTCCACACGGGGAGACACCTAGAATCCAGTGGCCACAGTATACCTACAAATAGAAAATTCAGCACTGCTGCCTCATGTTTATTGGAAAATAAGAAACCATGTCATCCAGGTCACATAGATGCAGAACCAGATTTGATGGTCTCACTACATATGAAGCTAATGCTTCTGACAACAGCATATATTTCATTGCCCAACCTCACAGGCAGTTTCTTCAGATGTTAGGCTGGCAGAACTTCATGTTTTTGGAGTGATTACCCTGTCCCTTACTTTTGGAAACTCCTCTTCCAACTCCAAATTTGTGAACTTCTGAGCATTTTCCATTCCACATATGTATTCACAGATTTTCTAAATGTTCTCCTCTAATTGTGTCTTATGTAGGGCGAAGGTAATGTCAAGGCATTATTCTGAATGAGAGTGGGAAGATTTTTGTGTAGCACATATTTGCATACACATTGGATACATTTTCCAATTTTCCATTTGAAATACTGAATCCCTGACACTAACACATACCCTACTAGACTTTGACTTCTTATCCTAATTTGATGAAGAATAATAACCGAAACAGAATACAAATACAAGAGATTCACAGGAGGCATGGTGTATAATTGGACTTGCCTTTCGTATGATAAATTGTAGGTGTTATAAATCTAGTGAATTTTAATTGAAATAGTTCTCCATGTGTTTTCAAAGTTAACAAATATGTGAATAACTGTCTCCCTTTCTCTGTAGCCTATTCATCACATGTATTTTTATAAGCACATACAGAATTCTAGCTGGTATCAGTCGTACATTTGGTGAGGTGGCTGGCTTGGCAGATACAAATTGTGAGAAGAGATCACTCCTACTTAACGCTGTTGGAACTGAAAATTCAACATATGGGTGAGCTTTTTAGTTAAACAACATGAATCCATGTACATTAAAATGAATATTTTTGGATCTGTGGATGATAAATATTTCATGGTGAATTTCAATTCACATACATAATGCTACTTTTTAATGTCTGTGTGTGTGTGTGTCTGTGTGTGTGTGTGTATATATATATATATATATATATATATATATATATATATATATATATTCACTCTCCAGATTTTTCAAAATATTTAGTATATTTTTCTTTTTATACCCTCCCTAAATTCATTCATATTCATGTATGTGGATTTATAATCAACTTTTCACAAGATTATTCTCAGAAATATTCCTCCACCTGAAATACATATTTTTTTCCTTGTACTGAAAACTAACTTTGGGGGATCACATGATGGTGGCAAATGGAGTGCATTACCCCCATGTACCAAGTCACTGTGCGGGAAAATGACGAGTTAGAACGGCTAAAACCTATCTTGTTAGGAATTTCCAGCAAATTTGGGGTGCTCCAAAACCTAGTGGACATATATCCATCTCACGAGGATCAGCTACGGGGGCTCAAACGCGAGTGATTTTTCCGCACGGAGGGTCATGCTGCTTATTCAGCAAATTGCCCTGCAGCTAGAGTGTGTGGCGCGCAATGGGAAAAGACGAGATAGCATCGCAAATATACAGTGGTGCGGATTCTATGGGCTCCTGCCTGCTATGCAATTACTGTGCTCAGTGCTGAATTCTGGGATTGAGACGGGGATGGATGTGGTCCAATTCCGTTCTAAATACCGGTCAGACCACAGAGGAAGCCAGCGTCCACCATCTTGAAGAGCTGACGTCACCATCCCTGTTTTCGACTGATCGCAGCTCATTCAGCTATAGAACAGGTAATTTCAGGATTCCATTCACCTTTGCTTCGCAGACAAATTACTCAGGCTCAGTGCTAAAGAACCCGCAGAAACTGCGTCTTGGAGCCTGCTCCTATTAGAACATACACTGAGCCCAGAGCGGCCAAATTTGGCCTCCCTGAAATGATCTGGCCCAGGGCTCAAGAACCCGTGGAAACTGCTTCCCGGTCCGGGTCTTGCTGAATAATGTGGAGGTAAATATCAACCGAGCCTTCATAGGCAGTGGCAACAGGATTGAGACGAGGCTTGTGAGGGCAAGTCAGGACTCACCCATTGCTTTGGTCACCCAGCAAAGGGAACGAAATGCTGCCTTTTGCATGGGATACCAACATGGCAGAGATCTGATGTCCAGAAAGCAGCAGAGGAGATAACTTCATTAATACCAGCGGTGACAGAAACAGTTGGTCTCCTGGTAAAGAAAGTGAGTCAGAAACACCCGAGTCTCTCTCACTTTGTCATCAAGCCAGAGGGGCAGAGCAGAGCCGCTGCCCATGCCTGGAACAGGCCCAGCGACACACCTGCATGATACTCACTTCACCCCAATTGGAATAGAGGCAGAGCAGAGCCGCCACAGGTGCCCAGAACAGGCCTAGCGACCAGCAGGCATGGTAGTCACGTCACCTCAATTGGAGTAATTGCAGAGCAGAGCCTTATCCAGCACCTAGTACAATCCAAGTGGCCCACCGGCATGGTAGTCACATAACCCCAATAGGAGTAGGGGCAGAGCAGAGTCTTTGCCCATGGTGCCTGGAACAGGCCCAGCAACCTGCCGGCTTTGTAGTCACGACACCCCAATTGGAGTAGCGGCAGAGCAGAGCCACCACCTGCGCCCTCAAGGTAGACAAATCTGCACCCGACCAGCAGAAGAGGCCCAGCGGCCTGCCAGCGCGGCAGACACTTCACCCCATTTGGTGTAGGGGCAGAGCAGATCCATCGCCCATGCCCGTAAGGTAGGCAGACCTGCGACCGACGGCAGAACAGGCCCACCCACCCGCCGGCGTGGTAGTCACGTCACCCCAATTGGAGTAGGGGCAGAGCAGAGCCGCCGCCCGCGCCTCTAAGGTAGGCAGACCTGAGACCGACTGGCAGAACACCCCAGGGGTCCATGGGTGTGGTACACACGTCACACCAATTAGAGGAGGGGCTTAGCAGAGCCGCTTCCCGCACCTGCAGGGTAGGCAGACCTGCGACCGATCAGGAGAACAGGCCCAGCGTCCCATCAGCATGGTAGACAGATCACCCCAATTGGAAGAGCACAACAGCCACCCCCCGCCCCTGCAAGGAAGACTTTTCAAATATACAAGAGCAATATAAATATATAGGGGGAAATTTTCAAAATCACAACAGTTTCACCAAGCAGAAAGAAACGCGAGCCGTATGAAAAGACAAAGAAAAAAGGACCACAAGCAATGCAGGTCAACACAACTTTAGAAGAGGTAATAGCTGCAGCAGATGGAATGTCAGATAAAAAACTCAGGATATACATGCTTCAGATAATCTGGAGTCTCAAGGAAGACATTAGACAGCAAAATCAGACAATGAAAGATCACTTCGACAATGAATTACACAAACAAATCCAAGAAGCAAAAGATCAATTATACAGGGAGATAGAAGTTGTAAAAAATGACAAACAGAAATCCTAGAAATGCAGGAAGCAATAAAACAACTTAAAAACTCAATTGAGAACACTACCATCAGAGTAGAACACTTAGAAGATAGTACATCAGACAATGAAGACAAAGTATTTCAACTTGAAAAGAACATAGACAGCTCAGCAAGACTGTTAAGAAACCATGAACAGAACATCTGAGAAATATGGGATAACATAAAGAGACCAAACTTAAGAGTCATTGGGATACAGGAAGGTATAGAGGTCCAAACCAAAAGAATGAGCAATGTATTTAATGAAATAATACGAGAAAACTTCCCAGACTTGAAGAATGAGACAGACTCCCAAGTCCTAGAAGCCAACAGGTCGCCGAATGTGCAAAATCATAAGAGATCCACACCTAGACGCATTATAATGAAGATACCCAACGTACAGAATAAAGAGAGAATTTTAAAGCTACAAGTGAAAGGAAGCAGATTACATTTAGGGGTAAAGCAATCAGGATAACAGCTGATATTTCAACACAGACTCTGAAAGCTAGAAGATCCTTGAAATATATGTTTTTGTCAGGAGCTTTAGCTTCATTTCTAGTGAAAGCATCAAAGCTGTGTCTGCATCTATGTAACCTGGAGAACATGGTTTCTTATTTTCCAAAAGACATGAGGCGGCAGTGCTGAATTCACTCTTTGTAGGTAAACTGTGGCCACTGAAGGCTAAGTGTCTCCCCGTGTGGACTGTGAAGCCATTTGGTCATCCTCCACTTTTCATGGTGTTTCTTGCCGCTGCACTGGGAGTTTGGTATTTGTTTCACTAAATAAAATGAGTTCAACTGAGACCCAGTGCTGGAGGGAGTTCTGTCATGTATGGTGGGTCAGGGTCTGCAGGAGAATTCACCAACCAGGATTCTATCCCACATAGATTGCCCCCTTGATCATAGCAACCTGATTCTGAACATTGCCCTGAAAATCTCCATATAAAAAGATGCCTTTACATGGAGAGGTTTCAGACATATAAGGTTCTGCTGGATGCACCATGTCAGTCTCAAGCCCTTTGGAAGTAATGGCAGATCCACATGGCCCCACAAGAGATGTTTTATCACACACCTGCACACCACCTGCACACACACCACTATTCAGTAGGCTACAAGTTACTGGCATTTCTGTTCTACACCATTTTCATGAAACCCAGACAATCAAGGCACTATCTGGTACACTCATGATGAGCAAAAGGACATCAAAGGTTCTCCAGTGCCACCTGGTCATTGGAATGGCAAAAATTTCATGGTATTTATGTAGCCACTTTTCAAGGATGAAGTTGGAAGCACTGTGGGTTTCAATTCATTCAGGAACCATTAAATGGTGAGGAAGCTCATTTCAATAAAAGATCTGGAGAACTCTCACAGGTAATTTTTCCCAAGGAGTGAGCTAGATCTCAGTTTAGAAGGGCGAATCTCATTAGTGGCCTATTCCACTGCCACACAAATGACCGCAATTGAAACCAAAACACTCCCACATGACCCTCATCTTCTGCCATAGAGACACTCATCATAACCTCTTGCTGCAGGTTTCCATGAGGGATGCAGGCCAAGACAGTGTCCAAAATAAGCTCACTTACCCCTCAATTGCCTAAAGTCAGGGTGGCCTGGACACCCTTCCTGTGAACCAGGAGTGATCAAATAGGCCTGCCCTTAATACTGCTCTGCTTCTCCATTTTGACTGTTACTGATTGTTGAGTATAAATTCTTTGTGTGAATTGGAGTCATGAGAAAATCCAAGCACCTATGCATTAGCCTCTTCAGGGCTTTGAAAAACTCATTTGACCCAAATGATATCTATTCTCACTTGATAGAGGTCAGGACTTACAGAGGAAGGCAAGAGACTTCATCCACATTGACTGCTCTTATGGCCATTTTGGTTTTGGATTCAGAGATGGGATCTTTCTGTAGATCCATCAGGTGCTGAGAATCTAAGCCCCAGCCTCACATAGGGACAAGGGGCTGATTCAGACACATCCCTTTTGAAGCAATTAAGCAAACAGCCACAGGTGATGCCCATTCATTTTCATTTGAAAACTGTTTTCTTCAGGCTTTACAAAGGGGTTGCCTGAGGCAAAGAAATTCCTGATATTCAGGGCAACAGAACAATAGGTTAGCAAAAGGCCCAAAGCAGGGTTTCTCCACTGAGACTTTACTGGTCACACTGATATCTGAGTTTTCTGAGATGCTCCCATTGCCTTCAGCTATCCAGTACATTGCCATGTAACAAAGCTTGGAGGCGGTACATATCTTGGACACCAAACCATGAGACTATTCCGGAGAGTGGCCAGAATTCAGGAAGAAAACTGGAGCTTAGGAAGATAGTAGGTGTTGTCCATTCATAAGGCAAGCTGCAGTCCATTCATCAATTGTGCAGGATGAATGCTGGGTAGCTGTCTACTAGACAGGGCACTTCCATTGATGCATTCTCTTTTCAAATGTCAACAACCACGGACACAGTGGGATACACTTTTAGAAACCCTCGCCATGTCAAACGACTTTCTAGAAACAATCCACTCAAAAACAAACAATCCACCATCCCTACCTATTCTCAGAACATGAGACAAAACCACAAACTCACACCCACACCCACAAAGCACCTCCTTCCCAGAAGTAGGTCTTTGATTATCCAGAGTTTCCTCTGACTGGTGGGCCATACCATGTTCCCCCGAAATGGCCTGTACTTTCTCAGATTTGGTGTCTTTGCCAGAACAACTGCCTGCTTTCTCAGGAAACACCTGTCTTCATAGCTTTCCTGGCATTTGGCCATACTCACATCAGTTGGTACCAATAAAGACTGACTCTGTCCTTGGTAAATCCAATCAAGTGTGCCAACTGGGACTGGCACTGGCTCTGGGGGCCTAGCTTCCTGGTTCCCAAGTTAAGAGAGTTCCACTACAAAGGAAGTGAGGTGAGGTCACTTTTTTCAGGAACTGAATGAGGTCACTGCCTTGGCAACTACTTTGCCCTAACAGTTGCTTCCAAGGGTCCCATGAGATGGATGTTGCCCCAATTCCTGTGACATTTTTACAAGTTAGAATGGTATATCAACCATAGTCACCCAGGAACAGCTCTCCACACAGGCTTGGTTTGGTCCATCTTCTCTACATTAAGAAGAGAGAGGCTGATTCAGACACAACCCTTCATCCTGACCAGGCTGTTTGCCATGGAAGATGACCTTTGCTCTCTCAGGTCCTTCATACCTGCCTACATGTTTTCCAGGGATAATTTCTGCATGGACCATTGAGGTTCTAAGTAGGTGGAAGATCCCCTCCATCCCTGCATTGTAAGACCAACTCTGTTCCAGCTCTTCTGTAATGTTATATTGAGGGAACAGTGTATGGTTATGCTTAATAACCAGTTCGATTTGGGTTAGGAATCATTCTACGGGATGTATAATGGTATTGGGTAACTGCAATACTTACAAGAATATATAGGTGAAATATAAGTATGAAAACAGAAATCCAGGTAAGATTTGAAGTCCAGAAAGTCATTGGGTCCTTGATTGGATTACTTAGTTTGAATTACGTTCTGCACAGGTATCTCAGATAAATTGATATACAATGGCATAGAAACTTGTACCTTGGATGATTGAATGTAGAAGAGAACATCCCCTCAAACAGAGATAGTCAGTAGGATCAGGAAGATAGTCGGTAAGTATCGGAAGAACAATGAGTATAGGATTTGGACCAAAAGTTATTTAGCAATAGGGTTTCGGTTAGAGAGTGAATTTCAATAACAGCACATGTGAAGGGTCTCTAACAATGATGAAGTGGGGAAAATATGTAGGAATGCAGATATCAATAGAGACATTAGGAAATCAGGCAAAGTATAAAGTGAGTGATAGGATTAGATATTTTCAACAGGGTTGAGGTTGAACATATAATCTTAGGAAGAAACAAATATGTAGTCACCAATCGGATTGACATTTGAAAGCATAAGGCACCCTGGACATGGATGTTTTTAGTAATCCATGTTCACTTTCTATTTAGGATTTGGTAGAATCATAAGTGTGACCTTTGAATTTTGTGTCTAGAATATTACTGTGATGAAATGTATATGTAGATCAGGTGACATGAGTATTTCTTCCACCATTTCTGGAAGCAATATTTTGAAGATGTATAAATTTGTATTGGGGCTACAAAAAGGTGCACCCAGTGTCTATGAATACAGAGGAAATGCATGAATAGACCATACTGTGAATAAATAATAAAACTGGTTTCAACTTGAAATAATAGATTGAAATAAATTTGAAAACAAATAAGAATTCTTATATTAATATACAATCATTCATTCCAACCCATTATACATCTAATGGAAATATGAGGATTTTGGTTTATCATGAAAAGTGTGTGACTTTGCTTCAAATTGATTATGAAAATCGAAAATAATTTGTTTGGAAAGAAGTCTCATGAAAAGACCGGTCAAGAAACCTGGAGTAATACATGTGTTCTGAAGCAGGAAGCGATTGAAAGTGAAACAAATGCCTATAAATTTGCGAAATTGTTGATGAAATATATGTCCTATTATGTCCATAAACTTAAGAAAGAGTAATGTACCAGTGTGGAATAAAAACGAATGTCAAAATACACATCACGTCCAATAGAATTCTACATGCATTGATGTTAAACTGGTTCAGTTACTGTAGAAATATTAGGATTTGAAGGCACCAATCACTGTAGTTAGTTTTCAGTACTAGGAAACAAATATGTACTTCAGGTGGATGAATATTTCTGAGAATAATCTTGTGAAAATTTTATTATAAATCCACATACATGAACATGAATGAATTTTGGGACTCTAAATAAGACACAAATATTTCATATTTTGAAAAATATGGAGACTATATATATATATATATATATATATATATATATATATATATATATACACACACACACACACACACACACACACACACAAAACACACACACAGACTTTAAAATGTAGTAATATATGCCAATCGAAATTCATCATGAAATATATATCATCCACAAATGCAAAAATATATATTTTACAGAATATGGATTTATGTATAATTTTGTTCAACTAGGAAGCTCACCCATAGGTTGAATATTCAGTTCCAAAGCGTTTAGGAGGAGTGATCTCTTCTCACAATTTGTATTTGCTGAGGAAGCCACCTCACAAAAATGTAGGTGTGATACCAGGTAGCTTTCGGTATGTGCATATAAAAATACATATGTTGAATAGGCTACAGAGAAAGGGAGACAGTAATACACATATTTTGAACTTTAAAAACACATGGAGAACTATTTAATTAAAATTTGACTAGATTTATAACACATAAACTTTATCATGCAAAAGGCAAGTAGAAATATACATCATGCCTCCTTTGAACTGCTTGTATTTATATTCTGTTTGTGTTATTTTTCTCCATCATATTAGGATTAGTAGCCAGAGTCAAGTAGGGTATGGGATAGTGTCAGGGATTCTGTATTATGAATGGAAAATTGGAAATTGTATCCAATGTGTGTGCAAATATGTGCAACCCAAAACTTCCCACTCTGATCCAGAACAATGCCTTGACATTACCTTCGCTCCAAGTAAGACACAATTAGAGGAGAAGAGTTAGAAAATTTGTGAATACATGTCTGGAATGGAAAATGCTCAGGAGTTCACAAACTTCGAGATGGTAGAGGAGTTTCCAAAAGCAAAGGACATGGTAAACACAACACCAACATGGAGCTCTTCTGGCCTAAATACTGTTTGAGAAACTGCATGTGAGATTGGGCACTTGAAATATAAGTTGTTGTCAGAAGTTTTAGCTTTCTTTCTAGTGAGACCATCAAAGATGGGTCTGCATCTATGTGACCTGGACGACATGTTTTCTTATTTTCCAATGAACATGGGGCAGCAGTGCTGAGTTCTCTCTTTGTAGGTAAACTGTGGCCACTGGGGGCTTAGTGTCTCCCCGTGTCGCTATGAAGACATTTGGTCATCCTCCACTTTTCGTGGTGTTTCTTGCTGCTGAACAGTGAGTTTGATATTTGCTTTACAAAATACAAGGAGTTCAACTGGGACACAGTGCTGCAGGGAGTTCTGTCACTTGTGGTGGGTTAGAGTCTGCATGAGAATGCACCATCCAGGCTTCTATCACTCATTGCTTGCTACATTGCCCCCTTTTCCATTGCAACCTAATTCTGAACATTGACCTGAAACCTCTCTATATAACAAGGTGCCTTTACATAAATGGGTCTGCTGGCTGCTGCAAGTCAATCACATGCTATTTGGAAGCCAATGGCAGATCCACATGGCCCCACCACAGATGTTTTGTCACACACCTGCCAACAACTGCTCAAGGCGCACTACTCAGAAGGTTCCAACTTACTGGCATCTCTGTTCTATGCCATTTTCATGAAACCCAGTAAATCAAGGCCCAGTCTGGTACACTCATGATGAGCATCAGGAGATCTAACTGTTCTCCAGTGCCACCTGGTCATGGGAATTTCAAAAATTTCATGGTATTTATCTAGCCATTTTTCAAAGAGGAATTTGGAGCCACAGTGGGTTTCAATTCATTCATGAATCATTAAATGTTGTGGAAGCTCATTTCAATGAAAGATCTGGAGAACTCTCACAGGCAATGCTTCCCAAAGAGTGGCCTAAAGGTCACATGAGGCCAGGCCCATTGAGGTCTACAATGTGAGGTCCATGGGTGTTTTGACTCTCAAATATGCCTGCCAAGTCTTTCAGAATAAAATCCGGGTATATCCTGGCTGACATTCTCAGTGCTTTGTGGAAAGCCACCCTGGGCTTAGATCTCAGTTTCCAAGGGCAAGTCTAATGCGTGGCCTCCTAAAATCCCAACACAATTCATGTCAATACTTCTCTGAGGTCAGTTCCAGAACTCAGTCTCTAAGGTGAATCAAACCCGAGTTAAAGCCCAGGTGGACCCAGTCTTATCTTCCAACAGTCAAATAAATGACCACAGTTAAATCCAACACACTCCCACATTGCCCTCATCTTCTTCCATATAGACACTCATCATTACCTCTGGCTGGAGGTTTCCATGAGGGGTAAAGCACAAGACAGAGACTGAAATAATCTAACTTGCCCTCATTTGCCTAAAGTCAGTGTGACCTGGACACCCTTCCTGTAAACAAGGAGTGATTTAATAGGCCTGCCACTAATACTGCTCTGCTTCTCCAATTTGAGGCCTACTGACTGTCATGTATAGATTCTTTATGTGATTTGGATTCATTAGAAAACCCAAGCACATATGGGCTAACCTCTGGAGGGCTTTGAAGAACTCGATTAATTCAAAGGATCCCCAAATTCACTTGTTGGAGGTCAGGAACCTAACAGAGAAAGGCAATAAACTTCATCTACAATGACTGATTTTTTAGACATTTTGGTTTTGGATGAACACATGGGATCTTTCTTAAGATCCATTAGGCGCTGAATATCTAAGACACAGCCTCACACACGGCCAAGAGGCTGATTCACACACATATCTCTCAAAGCATTTTAGCAAACAGCCACAGGTGATGCCCATTCATTTCCATTTGAAAACTGTTTTCTTCAGGATTCACAAAGGGGTGGCCTGAGGCAAAGACCTTCCTGACATTCAGGGCAACAGAGGAATAGGGAAGCAAAAGGCCCAAAGCCGGTTTTCTCCACTGAGACTTTCCTTGTCACACTGATATCTGAGTTTTCTGAGATGCTCCCTTTCCTTTCAGCTATAGAATACATGGCCATGTCACAGAGGTTGGAGGTGGTACATAACTTGGACAAAAAACCATGAGCCTACTCTGGAGAGTGGCCAGATTCAGAAAGAAAACAGGAACTTAGGAAGATAGTACGTGTTGCCCATTGATAAGGCAAGTCACAGTCCATTCATAAATTAGGCAGGATAAATGCTGGAATTCTTTCTACTAGACAGGACACATCCATAGATGAATTCTCTTTTCTAATGAATACAACCACGGACACAGAGAGTTACACAGACATAGAAACACTCACATTGTCAAAGGAATTACTAGACACAGTCCACTCCAAACCCAACAAACTGCCTTTCCTACTTATTCTCAGAACATGAGAAAAAACCACAAACTCACTCCCACACCCACAAAGACACCTCCTTCCCCCAAGTAATTCTGTGACTATCCTGAGTGTCATCTGACTGGTAGGCCATACTAGGTACCCCCAAATGGCCTGTCCTGTCTCAGATATGGTCTCCTTGGCCAAATCTGTGACGTTGTCAGGAGCCAGAAATGGGAAAGTACCTTTTTCTCAGGAAAGACCCCTCTACAAAGCTCTCCTGGCATTTGGCCATCCTCACATCAGTAGGTTCCAGGAAACACTGATTCTGTCCTTGGTAAATCCAAACAAATGACCTCAATGGGACTGGGACTGGGACTGGCTCTGGTTGCCTGCCTTCTGCACACAAGTTCAGAGAGTTCCATCACCAAGGAAGAGAGGTGAGATCACTTACTTCAGGTAGTGAATGAGGACACTGCCTTGGCAATCACTTTGTCCTAACAGTTGCTTCCAAGGGTCCCATGAGATAGAGGCTGCCCCTACTTCCTGTGGCACTTTCACAAGTTAGAATGGTGAATCAACCATAGGCACCCAGGAACAGCTCTCCACACAGGCCTGGTTTGGTCCATTTTCTCTACATTGAGAACAGAGAGGCTCATTAAGATACAACCCTTCATCCTGACCAGGTTGTTTGCAATGGAAGATGAGTTTTGCTCTTTATGGTCCTTCATAGCTGCCTATATCTTCTCCAGGGATCACAACTGCATGGACCTTTGAGTTTTTCAGCATATGGAATATCCCCTACATTCCTGTATTGTAAGACCAACACTGTCCCTGGTCTTTTGTTAAGTGAGATTGTGGGAACAGTGTATGTTTAGGGTTTAATAACATGTTTGATTTGGGTTAGGAATCATTCTGCTGGATGAATAATGGTATTGGGAACCTCTGATATTTATTAAAACATAGACATAAAATATAAGTATGAAAACAGAAATCTAGGTAAGATTTGAAGCTCAGAAGGGCATTGAGCTGTTGATTGTGATACTTAGCTTTGAATTTTGTTCCGCATATATGTCTCAGATAAATTGATAATCAATGGCATAGGACCTTGTACCTTGGATGATTGAATGGAAAAGAGAACTTCCACTCAAACAGGGAAACTCAGTAAGATTAGGAAGATAGTCAGTAGCTTTCAGAAGAAGAGTGAGTACAGGATTTGGACCAAAAATTCTTTATCAATAGGGTTTCGCTTAGAGAGTGAAAGTAAATATCATCACATGTGAAGAGTCACTCACATGGTGAACTGGGGAAAATATTTAGGAAAACAGACATCAATAGAGACATTAGGAAATCAGGCAAAGTATAGAGTGAGTGATAGGATTAGACATTATTAACTGCATTTAGGTTGAATATATAATTTTAGGAAGAAACAAATACGTAGTCACCAATAGGATTGATATTTGAGACTATTAGGCAAACTGGACCTGGATGTTTTTAGGAATCCATGTTCAGTTTCCATTTAGGCTTTGGTACAATCATAAGTGTGACTTTTGCTTTTTGTGTCCAGAATATTACTGTGATACAATGTATATGTAGATAAGGTGACCTGAGTATTTCTTCCACCATTTCTGGGAGCAATATTTTGAAGAAGTATAAATTATTATTCGGGTTACAAACAGGTGTACTCTTTGTCTTTGAATATGGAGAATATGCATGTATAGACCATACTGTGAATAAATAATATAACTGGTTCCAACTTCAAATAATGGATTGAATTGAAATGTGAAAATATACAGGAAATCTTATATTGATATACAACCATTCATTCCAACCCGTTTTACATCTAATGGTAATATGACGATTATGGTTTATCATGAAGAGTGTGTGAGTTTTGCTTAAAATTGATTATGGAAATTGAAAATAATTTTTTGGAAAAAAGTCTCATAAAAAGACCAGTCAAGAAACCTGGAGAAATACATGTGTTCTGAAGCAGGAAGTGACTGAAAGTGAAACAAATGCGTATAAATTTGTGAAATTGTAGATGAAATACATCCTCTGATGTGCATTAACTGAAGGAATAGTAATGTACCAGTGTTGAGTAAAAATGAACGTCAAAATAAACATCATGTCCCATAGGAATCTTCTTGCATTGATGTTAAACTGAGTCAGGTAATGTAGAAATATTAGGATTTGAATGCACCATTCACTGAATTTAGTTTTCAGTCCTAAGAAACAAATATGTATTTCAAGTGGATGAATATTTCTGAGAATAATCTTGTGAAAATTTGATTATAATTCCACATACATGAACATGAATGAATTTTGGGACTGTACTTAAGACACATCTATTTCATATTTTGAAATATATGGAGAGTGTGCATATATATATATATATATATATATATATATATATATATATATATACAAGAGTGTGTATACACACACACACACACACACAAAACAGACATTAAAAAGTAGCAATATATATGCCAATTGAAATTCTTCATGAAATATATATCATCCACAGATCCAAAAATCTTCATTTTACTGAGCGTGGATTTATGTGTAATATTGTTTAACTAGGAAGCTCACCCATAGCTTAAATTTTCAGTTACAACATCGTTTAGGAGGAGTGATCTCTTCTCATAATTTGTATCTGCCAAGTCAGCAACCTCACAAAAATGTACGTGTGATACCAGGTAGGATTCTATATGTGCATATAAAAATACATGTGCTGAATATGCTACAGAGAAAGGGAGACAGGAATTCACATATTTGTCAACTTTAAAAACACATTGAGAGAGGGAGGGGCAGATCTGCCAATCGCTCCTTCAAGGTAGGCGGACCTGCGACCCACCGGCTGAACAGGACCAGTGGCCCGCCACCGTGGAAAACACATCGCCCTGGTTGGGGGAGGGGCAATGCCGCCGGGCCTGCAAGGTAGGCAGACCTGTGACCCACAGCAGGACAGGCCCAGCAATCTGCGGAGGGGCAGAGACGCCCTCTGCGCATGCAAGGTAGGTGGACCTGCAACCACCGACAGACCTATGGCCCGCCAGCATGGTAGACACATCGTCCCGGTTGGGGGAGGGGCGGAGCAGCCACAGGCGCCTGCAAGGTAGACAGACCTGCAAGGGACAGACAAAACAGACCCAGTGGCCCGCGGATGGTCAAAGCTGCCGCCCACGCCTGCAAAGTAGCCCGACTTGCGACCCACTGGCAGAACAGGCCCAGTGCCTGCAGAGGGGCAGAGCTGCTGCTCGCACCTTCAAGGTAGGCGGACCAGCTACCGACTTACAGAACAGGCCCAGCAGCCTGCTGGTGTGGTAGGCACATTGTCCCAATTGTAGGAGGGGCAGAGCCACCACCCGTGCCTGCAAGGGAGACTTTGAAACTATACAAGAGCAATATAAATATATAGGGGAAAAATTCAATAACACAACAGTTTCACCAAGCAGAAAGAAATATGAACAGTATGAAAAGACAAGGAAAGAAAGGACCATAAGCAATGCAGGTAAAGTCAACATTAGAAGAGGTAATATCTGCAGCAGATGGAATGTCAGATAAAGAACTCAGGATATACATGCTTCAGATGATCTGGAGTCTCAAGGAAGACATTAGAGAGCAAAATCAGACAATGAAAGATCACCTTGATAATGAATTACATAAAAAAAATCCAAGAAGCATAAGATCAACTATACAGGGAGATAAAGATTATAAAATCAAACAAACAGAAATCCTAGGAATGCAGGAATCAATAAACCAACTTAAAAACTCAATTGAGAATACTACCAGCAGAGTAGAACACTTAGAAGATAGAACATCAGACAATGAAGACAAATTATTTCAACTTGAAAAGAACACAGACAGCTCAGCAAGACTTTTAAGAAACCATGAGCAGAACATCCAAGAAATATGGGATAACATAAAAAGACCAAACTTAAGAGTCATTGGGATACAGGAAGGTATAGAGGTCCAAACAAAAGGAATGAGCAATATATTCAATGAAATAAAGGAGAAAACTTCCCAGACTTGTAGAATGAGACAGAATCGCAAATCCTAGAAGCTTACAGGATGCCAAATGTGCAAAATCATAAGAGATCCACACCTCGACATATTATAATGAAGATGCCCAACATACAGAAACAGGAGAGAATTTTAAAAGCTACAAGATACAGGAAGCAGATTACATTTAGTGGTAAACCAATCAGGATAACAGCTGATCTTTCAACACAGATTCTGAAAGCTAGAAGATCCTGCAATAACATTTTTCAAACACTGAAAGAAAATGGGTTCCATCCAAGAATTGTGTATCCAGCAAAATTAAGCTTCAGGATAGAAGATGAAATTAAAACTTTCCACGATAAACAAAAGTTAAAAGAATTTGCAGCTAGAAAACGATTTCTTAAAAACATCCTTGGCAAAACATCACAGGAAGGGGAAATGGAAAATAACAATGAAAACCAACAGTGGGAGGTAGAGGAGTAAAGGGGGGAAAATAATCAAGGAGGAAAACAAACCATGTTTAGTAACATAAATATACAAATATGGCTGGAAGAACAACCCATATCTCAATAATAACCCTAAATGTTAATGACTTAAACTCACCAATTAAGAGACACAGGCTAGTAGAATGGATCATCAAACAAGACCCAACAATATGCTGCCTACTGGAGACACATTTGTTAGGAAAAGATATACATAGACTGAAGGTGAAAAGTTGGGAAAAATCATATCACTCATATGGACTTCGGAAACAAGCAGAAGTGTCCATACTCATATCAAATAAAATAGATTTCAAGCCAAAGTTAATCAAAAGGGATAAAGAGGGACACTACATACTGCTCAAGAAAACCATACACCAACAAGACATAACAATCAAAAATATATATGCCCCAAACATTGGTGCAGCTATGTTCATCAAACAAATTCTTCTCAAGTTCAAGATTCTAATAAACCAATATACAATACTCATGGGAGACTCAAACACACCTCTCTCACTACTGGACTGATCTTCCAAACAAAAGTTGAATAATGAAACTATAGAACTCAATAACACAATTAATAACCCAGACTTATGATATATATATAGAATATACCACCCAACATCAAGCAGTTACACTTTTTTTCTCAGCAGCACATGGATACTTCTCAAAAAATAAATCATATATTATGTCACAGAGCTACTCTTAGACAATATAAAGGAGTAGATATAATACCAGGCATCTTATCTGATCATAAGGAAATGAAACTGAAAATCAACAATGAAAGAAAGAAGGAAAAATCATGTATCACATGGAGAATGAAAAATAGGTTACTGAATGATCAATGGGTTATAGAAGACATCAAGGAGGAAATTAAAAAATTCTTAGAGATAAATGAAAACACAGACATTACATATCATAATCTATGGGATACATTGAAAGCAGTTCTAAGAAAAAATTCATTGCTTGGATTTCATTCCTTAAAAAAAGGAAAAAAAAAGACAAATAAATGATCTCATACTTCATCTCAGAATCCAAGAAAAAGAAGAGCAAAACAACAGCAAAAGAAGTAGAAGCCAAGAAATAATTAAAATCAGAGCTGAAATTAATGAAATCGAAACAAAGAAACAATTGAAAAAATTGACAAAACTAACAGATGGTTCTTTGAAAAAATAAATAAAATCGACCGACCCTTAGCCAAGCTAACAAAGAAAAGAATAGGGAGAATTCAGTATCACAACAGATAGTTCAGAAATACAGAAGAGAATCCGAAATTATTTTGAATTCTTATTCTTCAATAAAATAGAAGATAGTGAAGGCATCAATAAATTTCTCAAGTCATATAATCTGCCCAGATTGAGTCAGGAGGATATAGGCAACCTAAACAGACCCATAACAATTGAGGAAATAGAATAAACCATCAAAAGACTACCAACTAAGAAAAACCCAGGACCGGATGGGTATACAGCAGAGTTTTACAAAACCTTTAAAGAGGAACTAATACCAATACTTTTCAAGGTATTTCAGGAAAAATGCAAAAATCCTCAATAAAATTGTGGCGAATCGGATACAAAAACATATTAAAAAAATTGTGCACCATGATCAAGTAGAATTCATCCCTGGGATGCAAGGCTGGTTCAATATACAGAAATCAAAAAATGTTATTCATCACATCAATAGACTTAAAAATAAGAACCATTTGATCATCTCGATAGATGCAGAAAAAGCATTCGACAATGTACAGCATCCCTTTATGTTCAAAACTCTGGAAAAACTAGGGATAACAGGAACATACCTCAATAATGTAAAAGCAATCTATGCTAAGCCTCAGGCTAGCATCATTCTGAATGGAGAAAAATTGAAGGCATTCCCTCTAAAATCTGGAAGAAGATAGGGATGCCCTCTCTCACTACTTCTGTTCAACATAGTTCTCGAAACACTGGCCAGAGCAATTAGAGAGATTAAAGAAATCAAAGGCATAAAAATAGGAAAAGAAGAACGTAAATTATCACTATTTGCAGGAGACATGATTCTATACTTAGCAGACCCAAAAAGGTATACAAAGAAACTATTAGAGCTAATAAATGAATTCACCAAAGTGGCAGGATATAAAATCAATACGCATAAATCAAAGGCATTCCTGTATATCAGTAACAAATCCTCTGAAATAGAAATGAGGACAACCACTCCATTCAAAATATCCACACACACACACACACACACACAAAAAATACTTGGGAATCAACCTAACAAAAGAGGTGAAAGACTTATAAAATGAAAACTACAGAACCCTAAAGAGAGAAATAGAAGAAGATCTTAGAAGATGGAAAAATATACTATGTTCATGGATAGGCAGAACTAACATCATCAAAATGGCAATATAGCCAAAATTCTCTATATGTTAAATGCAATGCCAATCGGGTCTAAAAGCATGCAATGGAGGAAGGATAGCATCTTCAACAAATGGTTCTGGGAAAACTGGAAATTCATATGCAACAAAATGAAACTGAATCCATTTCTCTCGTCATGCACAAAAGTTAACTCAAAATGGATCAAGGAGCTTGATATCAAATCAGAGACACTGCATCTGATACAAGAAAAAGTTGGCTATGATCTACATACTGTGGGGTTCGGCTCCTAATTCCTCAATAGGACACCCATAGCACACGAGTTAATAACTAGAATTAACAAATGGGACTTACTCAAACTAAAAAGTTTTTTCTCATCAAAAGAAAAAATAAGAGAGGTAAATAAGTAGTCTACATCCTGGGAACAAATCTTTACTCCTCACACTTCAGATAGAGCCCTAATATCCAGAGTATACAAAGAACTCAAAAAATTAAACAATAAGAAAACGAATAACCCAATCAACAAATGGTCCAAGGACCTGAACAGACACTTCTCAGATGAGGACATACAATCAATCAATAAGTACATGAAAAAATGCTCACCATCTCTTGCAGTCAGAAAAATGGAAAACAAACCCACCCTAAGATACCATCTCACTCCAGTATGATTGGCAGCCATTATGAAGTCAAACAACAAGTGCTGCCGACGATGTGGGGAAAAGGGTACACCTGTACATTGCTGGTGGGACTGCAAATTGGTGCAGCCAATTTGAAAGAAGTATGGAGATTTCTTGGAAGCTAGGAATGGAACCACCATTTGACCCAGCTATTCCCCTTCTCAGTGTATTCCCTAAGACCTAAAAAGTGCATGCTGCATTGACACTGCTACATTGATGTTCATAGCAGCACAATTCAAAATAGCAAGAGTGTGGAACCAAATTAGATGCCCTTCAATAGACGAAGGAAAAAAAATGTGGCATTTATACACAATGGAGTAATACTATGCATTAAAAAATGTCAAAATCATAGAATTTGCCGGGAAATAGATGGCATTAGAACAGATTATGCTAAGTGAAGCTAGCCAATCCCTAAAAAAAAAACAAATGCCAATAGTTTTATTTGATATAAGGAGAGTAACTAAGAACAGAGTTGGGAGGAAGAGCATGAGAAGAAAATTAACATTAAACGGGGGTGAGAGGTGGAAGAGAAAAGGAAAGAGAAGGAAAATTGCATGGAAATGGAAGGAGACCCTCATGGTTATACAAAATTACATACAAGAGGAAGTGAGGGGAAAGGGGGGAAAAAACCAAGGGGGAGAAATGAATTACAGTAGATGGAGTAGAGAGAGAAGATGGGAGGGGAGGGGATGGGGGATAGTAGAGGATAGGAAAGACAGCCGACTACAACAGACACTACTATTGCAATACGTAAAACAGTGGATGTGTAACAGATGTGATGCTGAAACCTGTATACGGGGTAAAAATGGGAGTTCATAACCCACTTGAATCAAAGTGTGAAATATGATATGTCAAGCAATAGGTAAAGTTTTGAACAACCAACAATAAAAATTCAAGGAAAAAGACACATAGAGAACTATTTCAATGAAAAATGGACTAGATATATAACACCTACCCTTTATCATGCAAAAGGCAAGTCCAACTATACACCATGCTTCCTCTGAACGGCTTGTATTTCTATTCTGTTTGTGTTATTATTCTCCATCATAGTAGGATTAGTAGTCAGAGTTTAGTAGGGTATGGGTTAGTGTCAGGGATTCAGTATTTTGAATGGAAAAAAGGAAAATGAATCCAATGTGCATGCAAATATGGGCTACACAATAAATTTCCCACTCTCATCCAGAACAATGGCTTCACATTACCTTCGCCCCAAATAAGACGCAATTAGAGGAGAAGAGTTGGAAAATCTGTGAATATATATCTGGAATGGAAAATTCAAAGGAGTTCACAACCTTGGATGTGGTAGAGGAGTTTCCAAATGTAAGGGACAAGGTAAACACTCCACATACTTGTAGCTCTTCTGGCCTAAAGACTTCTTGAGAAACTGCCTCTGATGTTGGGAACTCAAAATATATGTTGTTGTCAGCAGCTTTAGCTTTCTTTCTAGTGAGACCATCAGAGCTGGGTCTACATCTATGTGACCTGGAGGACGTGGTTTCTTATTTTCCAATGAACACTAGGCTACAGTACTGAATTCTCTCTTTGTAAGTAAACTGTGACCACTGGGGTCTAAGAGTCTCCCCGTGTGGACTGTGAAGGCATTTGGTCATTCTCCACTTTTCGTGGTGTTTCTTGCTGCTACACTGGGAGATTGGTATTTTCTACACGAAATACAAGGAGTTGAACTGGGAAACAGTGCTGAAGGGACTTCTGTCATGTGTAGTGGGTCATGGTCTGCAGGAGAATGCACCAACCAGGCTTCTAGCCCACATAGATTGTCCCCTTGTCCATAGCAACTTGATTATGAACATTGCCCTAAAAATTCTCCATATACCAATATGCCTTTACATATAAGGGTTTCCTGGCTGCACCACGTCAGTCACATGCCATTTGGAAGCAATGGCAGATCCACATGGTCCCACCACGGATGTTTTATCACAAACCTGCACGCCAAAGCTTGCGCCTACAATTGAGGAGTATCCAACTTACTGGCATCTCTGTTCTACACCATTTTAATGAAACTCAGTCAATAAAGGCACTCATGATCAGCAATAGGGCATACAAAGGTTCTCCAGTGCCACCTGGTCATAGGAATTTCAAAAATTTTATGGTATTTATCTAGCCATTTTTTAGGGTGGAAGTTGGAGGCACTGTGGGTTTCAATTCATTTAGGAACCATTAAATTGTGAGGAAGCTCATTTCAATGAAATCTCTGGAGGACACTCAAAGGCAAGTCTTCCCAAAGAGCCGCCAAAAGGTCACATGAAGCCAGGCCCACTGAGGTCTACAGTGTGAGGTCTATGTGTGTTTTCACTATGGCTGCCAAGTCTTTCAGAATAAAATCTTGTGATATCCTGGGTGAGATTCCCAGTGCTCTGTGGAAAGCCAGCCTGGGCCTAGGTCTCAGTTTCCAAGAGCGAGTCTCATGTGTGGCCTCCTAAAAACTCAACACAATTCATGCCAATACTTCTCTGAGTTCAGTTCCATAACTCAGTCTCTAAGGGGAATCACACCAGATTTCAAGTCCTGGTTGACCTACTCATCTCTTCCAACCCCAACACAAATGACCAAAATTAAACCAAAACATTCCCACATGACCCTCATCTTATTGCATATAGACACTCATCTTAACCTCTGGCTGGAAGTTTCCATGAAGGACACAGCCCAAGACAGTGTCCAAAATAGGCTTCCTTGCCCCTTGTTTTCCTAATGTCAGGGTGGCCTGGACACCCTTCCTGTAACCCAGGAGTGATCAAATAGGCCTGCTGTAATACTGCTCTGCTTCTCCAATTTGAGGCCTACTGACAGTGGGGTTTAGAATCTTTATGTGAATTGGAGTCATAAGAAAACACAAACACCACTGGGCTAGCATGTGCAGGGCTTTGAAGAAATCATTTGACCCAAAGGATCCCTATTCTCACTTGATGGAGTTCAGGAACCTTAAAGTGGAAGGCAAGAGACTTTATCCTCAATGACTCCTCTTTTGGGCATTTTGGTTTTGGATTCACACATGGGATCTTTCTTTATATCAATCAGGTGCTAAGAATCTAAGCCACAGCCTCACACAGGGCCAAGAGGCTGATTCAGACACACCCCTTTCTAAAGCAATTAGGCAAAGAGCCACAGGTGAGGCCCATTCATTTCCATTTGAAAAGTGTTTTGTTCGGGCTTCACAAAGGTGTGGCCTGAGGCAAAGAAATTCCTGACATACAGGGGAATAGAACAAAAGGTAAGCAAAGGGCCCAAAGCACGGTTTTTCCACTGACACTTTACTGGTCACACTGATATCTGAGTTTTCTTAGTTGCTCGCCATTCCCTTCAGCTATCCAGTACATGGCCATGTCACAGAGCTTGAAGGTGGTACTTCTCTTGGACACAAAACCATGAGCCTATTCTGGAGAGTGGCCAGAATTCAAAAATAAAACCAGAACTTAGGAAAATAGCAGGTGTTGCCCATCGATAAGGGAAGCCGCAGTGCATTCATATATTCGGCTGGATGAATGCTGGGAAGCTTTCTACCAGACAGGACACATCCATTCATGCATTCTCTTTTCTAATGTCTACAACCACGGACACAATGGAATACACAGACATAGAAACACTTGCTTTATCAAATCACTTATTAGAAACAGTTCACTCCAAACCAAACAAACCGCCATTCCTACCTATTCTGAGAACATGAGACAAAAGCACAAACACACACCCACACCCACAAAGCACCTTCTTCCCCCAAGTAGGTCTCTGACTATCCAGAGTGTCCTATGACTATTGGGCCAAACTATTTTCCCCCGAAATTGCCTGTCCTGTTTCAGATCTGGTTTCCTTGGCCAACTCTGTAAAGTTGTCAGGAGGCAGCGGTGATCCACTACCTGCTTTCTCAGGAAAGGCCACTCTTCAGAGCTTTCCTGGCTTTTGGCAATCCTCATATCAGTAGGTACCAACAAAGACTGATTCTGTCCTTGGTAAATCCAAAGAAGTGAGACCACTGCTACTGGGACTGGAATGGGATTTGGGTGCCTGGATTCCTTGATCCCAAATTCAGAGAGTTCTATCACCAAGGATGTGAGGTGAGGTCTGAGGTCACTTCCTTCAGGAACTGAATGAGCTCACACCATTTGCAACCACTTTGTCCTAACAGTTGCTTCCAAGGGTCCCCTGAAATGAAGGCTGCCCCTGCTTCCTGTTACAGTTTCACGAGTTTGAATGGTATATTAACAATAGGCAACCGGGAACAGCTCTCCACACAGCCTGGTTTGGTTCTTCTTCTCTACATTAAGAAGAGAGAGGCTGATTCTGACATATCCCTTCATCCTGACCAGGTTGTTTGCAAGAGAAGATGACTTTTGCTCACTCAGTTCCTTCATAGCTGCCTACAACTTCTCCAGGGATCATTTTTACATGTACCTTTGAGTTTCTTAGCAATAGGAAGTTCCCCTACATTCCTGTATTGTAAGACCTACTCTGTCCCTGCTCTTCTGTAAAGTTATATTGAGGGAACAGTGTATGGTTAGGGTTAATAACAGGTTCAATTTGCATTAGGAATCATTCTGCTGGATGAATAATGGTATTGGAAACCTGCGATATTTACAAGAATATATAGGTGAAACATAAGTATGAAAACAGAAATCTATTTAAGATTTGAAACCCAGAAGAGCATTGGGACCTTGATTGTGATACTGAGCTTTGATTTATTTTCTGCACAGATGTCTCAGATACATCAATATACAATGGCAAATTTCCGTGTATTTTGGATGATTGATTGTCAAAGAGAACTTCCAGTCAAAAAGGGATAATCAGTAGGATTAGGAAGATAGTCGGTAGGTTTAGAAAGGAGAGTGAGCATAGGATTTGGACCAAAAGTTCTTTAGCTATAGGGTTTCGGGTATAGAGTGAATGTAAATGTCACCACATGTGAAGAGTCAGTCACAATGATGAACTGGGGAAAATATGTAGGAAAGTAGATATCAATAGAGACATTAGGAAATCTGGCAAAGTGTAGTCGGTAGTGAAAGGTTAATATAATAGGTACTTATCACTTCCTGTTTTCTGTATGCTTAATAAAACACTGTTGAAATCTTGAGAACTGTTTGCTAATCATGTTCCCAGAATGTTCTGTCCTCAACTGCCAAACTGCAGAAAGTACTTCCTCACCCAGTTGCCCACAAACAGCTCACTCGCCCGGACCCATCAATAAACATCCTGCCCTGCCCTCTCAAAGGAAAGTATATAAGCTCTGCTTAAGCTGTTCTCAGGGCTCTCTGCTCTATTCAAGTGAACTCTGAGCCCCAGCATGCTGGACCCATAATAAACCCTTTGCTTTTGCATGAGACAGTCTCTTGGTGGTTTCTTCCCCGGACGCTCGCCCGACCTTTACATATGGAGGTTCCACCGAGATCCAGCAGGGGCAGATGAGAGACCCCAACGGGCTCCTCTCGGGGTATGTAAGGCGCCTCTTTCTGGTTTCAGGTTTCAGGTTAGGGCTTGGCAAAATGGCTGTTGATGAAGAGTGTGAGCTCTCTCTCTGACGATGGCTGACAGACATGTCATAGAGCCACAGGCCACGTCACTGGGAGACTCCCCAGAGAACTCGGGAAATCGAGGAACAATAGTCTCCTCGACTCAGTGATATTTTGTTTCAGATTCGGCATATCCAGCCCATCAGGTTTTGCCGGCTACTCAGTCCTGGTCTCAGTGTTGGACGTCCATTGCCTGTCTTTATTGTATTGTCTTGTCTGTGTCGTGTGTCGTTGCTTTTACTGATTGTTTATCTTTCATAATGGGATAGAGCACTTCAATGCCTCTTTCCCTGACCCTTGATCATTGCACCAAAGTCCGCTTAAGGGCTCAGAATCTTTCTTTTTCAGTAAAACGCTGGACCTGGCAGACTCTCTGTGCCTCAGAATGGCCCACCTTTGGATTCAGATAGCCCCTAGAAGGATCTTTCTACTTCCCACTAATTTAAAAAGTCAGAGATATTGACTTTCAGCCAGCGCCACATAGACATCAGGATCAAGAGACATATATCTTAACTTTTCAGGACATCTGCAATTCTCCTCCTCCATGTGTGAAGCTTTTCCTTGCCCCTGCCCCCACTCCTACTCCTTCCCTCATGCTCTCTCAAACCTTCTGCTCCTCCTCCTCCTTCAACCTCTGTTCTCCCTGAGTCACAAGATTTGACTCTACTGGACTCTCGTCCTACTACTTATTCCCTGCCCTCGTCCCCCAACCCCCAACACCCTCTAAGTAATTCCCCTGCTGCTGACTCAGCCTGTCCGCCATTGGAGGAAGCTAAGCGAGCCCAGCACACTCCAAATAACTCCCCTGCAGCAAACACACCCCCTCCTCCCCTGGAGGATGCTGGCCCGGCTAAAGGAATTTGCCGGCGTTGAATGATTGAAATCCCTGGAACTCCCGTGATGCTCCCTCTCCATTTCTAAGGAACAATGATTGATGACAACCATGGGGGAAAAGTGCAAGCCTACCAGTTTTTACCTTTCTCCTCTTCAGACCTAAATAACTGGAAAAATAACAATCCCCCTTTTACTGAGGACCCCACCTGGGTCTCAGGTGTGGTTGAATCATTGATGTTTTCACACCAGCCTACTTGGGATGACTGCCAACACCTCCTAGGGACTCTCTTCATGACAGAGGAACAAAAGAGAATCTTCCTGGATTCTAGAAAAAAATATTCTCGGACCAGATGGGTGACCGACAAAACTTCCCAACATATGCAAAGCCGCCTTTCCCTTGCACAGACCCAACTGGGACCCCAAAACCTGTGAAGGTAATGAGCATCCTTCCTCTTATTGCCGGGCTCTAATAGTGGGTATCTTAGTGGCCGCTAGGCGATCAACTATTTTGGCCAAGGTAAGAGAGATTATTCAAGGGACTGATGAATGTCCCTCCATGTTCCTACAGGGAATTATGGAGGCATATAAGAGATTTACTCCTTTCGATCCTCAGACAGAGAATCAAAAGGCATCTGTCATGGTGGCCTTTATTGGGCAAGCTGTTCTGGATATTAAAAGACAGTTACAATGCTTAGATGGATTACAAGATATGACTTTGAGAGGTTTAGTCAGAGAAGCCAAGAAGGTATACTAAGAGAGAAACTGAGGAAGAGTATGGAGCAAAGGGAGGATAAAAGAAACAAAAGACAGACTAAGGCATTGACTAAGGTCCTGGTCACAACAACAAATAGACCAGAAATTAAGAAACATGGAGACAGGAAGGGACACCGGGGACCACACTAGAGGCCACCCCTGGCCTCAATTCAATGTGCCTACTCTAAAAAAAAAGGACACTGGGCTAAAGAGTTCCCTAGAAAGAGACAGCCAGGCCAGCTGGACATTCTGACTCTGTAGGATTACTAAGAAAGTCGGGGCTCAGATCCTCTCCTCGAGCTCAGGTTAACTTTTGAAGTGGAGGGGACCCCAGTATACATTGAAGTGCATACAGGGACAATATATTCTGCCTTTAAGGCCCCATTGGAACCTCTATCAAATAAAAGGTCTCTAATTCAAGGGGCTAATGGCAGTAAATATCAGGCTTGGACAACTAAGAGGACCATGGACCACGGGAAAGGAAAAATCCATCACTCCTTCCTAGTAATCCCAGAATGCATGGCCCCATTGATTGGCAGAGATCTGCTCACAAAGCTCTGGGCCAAAATAACTTTTAACCCTGAAGGCCCCCAAGTGGAATTTCTAAATCCTTCAGTAAAAACTCCTATAATCACGGCTCTAACTATGTCAGTAGAAAATGTACATCAAATCACTCACCTTGGTTCAAAGAAACTGCATTCATTTTTGAAGGATCAAAAACAGAGTTTTCCACTAACCGACTCACAGTGAAAGGAAACAACTGAATGGATAACAAAAGCCTGTTGGGTCCATCAATTGGTTAATTCTTACCCTTCCAAGCTTCCTGCAGGAAAGCACCTACGAGGAACCAGACCAGGACAATTCTGGGAAGTGGACTTTACTGAAATTAAGCCAGCAAGAAATGGACTTAAATATCTCCTAGTCTTTGTAGATACATTTTCAGGATGGATTGAAGCTTTCCCCCCAAAAAAAAAGAAAAGAAAAAAAATGAAACAGCGCAAATGGTGGTCAAGAAGATCCTGGAAGATATTTTTCCAAGGTATGGCCTGCCTAAAGTAATAGGGTCTGATAATGGACCGGCGTTCGTGGCCCAGGTAACTCAGAGGTTAGCAAGGACCCTGGGGAGTAATTGGAAATTACATTGTGTTTACAGACCCCCGAGTTCAGGACAGGTAGAAAGAATGAATAGAACCATTAAAGAGACCATAACGAAATTAAGCTTAGAGACCGGCATAAAAGATTGGACTATGCTCCTGCTTTATGTACTGTTTCATGCGAGAAATACTCAATCTATTTCTTTGTGTAACCTCACACCCTGTGAAATTCTCTATGGTGTCCCTCCTCCAGTAAGGGTCCTACCCCAACTCTAAGACCTAACAATTCCTTCCACACCCCCTTGCTTAACAGACTTAAAGCTCTTGAAAGAACTCAGAGATACCTGTGAAAACAGATGGCCACTGCCTACCAACCTGGGGATGAGGGGACTCTACAGCGATATCAAAAAGAGACTTCATCTATGTAAGACGACATCTGGTGTCATCCCTGGAACTCCCCTGAAAAGGACCATACCAGGTGCTACTTATAACACCTACAGGGTAAAGGTAGTCAAAATCACTTCCTGGATCCCTACCTCTCATCTCAAGCCTGTGCCCTGTCCAGACTCTGGCTGGAAACTGGAAAAGACTGGAAACCCTTTCAAATTGTGGATTCGCAGTGTGGATAAGGCTATAGACTCTCCCCTTGACCACCAGTAGTCCTAACCCTCATAAGCCTGTTCAGCAGCGATGTCTGATCACAAATCCTACTGGAAAGGAAGTATGGTCTATCTTGCATACAGCCCGCTTAGGGACCTGGTGGCCATCTCTCCAGCCAGACATTTGTCAGCTGCGTATAGGTCTTCCCTATTGGGATATCCCTAATGAAGAGGATCCCACTAAAATTCCATTAAATTCCTTCCATACCATAGATAATGGAAATAAACATTATTGATGTAGGGACACGCGAACCAGATGCTGGTTGGCTAGCCTAGATTACTATGTTTGCCCAGTGTACTATCAAAGCCACAAACAGTCAAGGCTGTGTGCTGGAAACGCCAACATCTTCTGTAAGTCATGGGGATGTGAGCATACAGGGACTGCCACATGGAACCCAAACTCCTCATCAAATTCTGTACACAGCATTGGCCATATTACCAATTAGACAACCAAAACTGATGGCCCCCTGAGGGGTCTCTAGATCTTCAAATTCTGTGTGACCTTTTTAACTTCTGCAAGTGCTCAAAAGGGTGAAAGGAGATTCCTCTATGTGGAGGCCTTTTCTCTCCTTTGCTCACATCGTGAACTATGCTTCTCCAATACATGATCACCCTCAGCCTTCTGCTCTAGACTCTCTGTTGTCACTCCCACATCATCAACTTGATTTCTCCCCGCCAATTACTATATTAAAAACCCAAACCTCCACCGTTTCTCAGACCATTGCCCCCTTGCTGAGGTAGCAGGTACTGAGGTAACCCTCCACTCACTCACTCCTCTCTTCTCCTGTCAGTGCCCACACTAGGTCCCACCAGGTCCTCTTACCAGCTAACCCAAAGCTCAAACCAGCTGAGAAGAGCCCTCAGACCCCTATCCAAGATGTAATGAAAATGGCCTTTAAAGTTGCTTTGTCATCACTGAAAACAGGTTACTAAGAATTTAAAGTCCCTTACAGGCTTTTTGGGATACTCACTCCCATCTCCCCCTCTGTTCTACCCGTTCTACTACTCATGTTTTTGGTGCTAGGAAGATCTCAAAACCCTTTTCCATTATTCTTTTACATCTCTCCTTCCTCATTCTCAGATCCAAAGAGCTGCGCTCAGCCCTGCATTCCCCGTCTTCCCCCTCTGTACCAGGCCCACAGGAAAGTCTTAACTGACCTTATCCAGAAGTTTTCACCATGGCTAACTTTAGGACTTTCAGCAAAAGAGTCCCTATAAAAGAGTTCAGTGTAGATAAACTTCCTCTTTTTGTGTTGCCCTGGTCTACCTGGCAACTGGCTGAAAAAAATCAGCACTCCTGAGCTAGACACACCCTTACTAGTTTTTCACAACATATGTGATCAAGGCCTCTGGCCTTGAGCTGGGGCTTCATAGAGATGGCTACATTTGTAAGATGGATAAGTTGCAAACTGGGCTCCATGGAAACAGCTGGCAGAGGGAAAAAAGGGGAAAAAAAAGCTCTCCCCCACCCAGGTGTCCTTGAAAATTTAACTTGCCCAGAACTGAGGAAAAATCAGAAACAAAAACTGCTCTTTGTGAACTTCTGCAGACTGTGAACTTCAGAGCCCCTTCCCTTACATGTTGGGTACAAAATTCTGAAACTACCTAAACTTGGGTTTCAGGGGATTAATTGATTACAACAGAAGCAATGCCCTCTGAATCTGGTTGCAACCAAATATGACTGTTTCCTTGTCTTTGGTGCTATCTTAGGTGCCTTGCCTTTTCCGTCCCTACAACAATATAATTCTATATACTTAAACGTTGTTTATGTTTTTATGAAATGGTCAACAGAAGTGATTAATTGTGTAATGGTGCAGATGTTTCCCAGAGTGCTCTATTATGACGCAGGTTCATTTGAAGATCAAATAGAGGGGCATACAACCCGGTTCAGGTGGGAACATATATCTCTCACCTTAGCCATTCTATTATGAATAGGAGTTGCTGCCCTGGTTCGCACAGGAACCACTGCCCTGGTCCATGGGACACAACAAATGACCCAATTAGAAGCAGCAATAGATCAAAACTTAAAGATATTAGAAAATTCCATCACAGCTTTGCAGGAATCTTTTACCTCTCTCTTTGAAGTTTGCTGGGAGCCATCAGCCAAGTAGGTATGACAAATTCCTTGCCAGCTTACTCCCATGCTGTCTAGTGGAAGGACTTCTGAAAGGTGACCTTGCTCAAGCACCAGGGCAGGATCCGTGTTTAGGGTGTTCCCCCTTTAGAATAGGGCGGTTTAGCATAATAGGAGATTAGGGTGTTCCCCCTTTAGAATAGGGCAGTTTAGGATAATAGGAGATTAGGGTGTTCCCCCTTTAGAATAGGGCGTATCCTGCTGCTGAGTTCCTCTTGAGTGCTTAGGGTCAGACAGTATATTTTGGGAGACAGAAGCCCATGCGGAGTGGATTTGGGAGAGAGTGGATTTGGGCAGAGAACGTGGATTCCCCCAGAGCGTGTTTGTAGACGGCCGGTGTGAGTTCGGGAATAAAGAATTGCTGTTTGAATCTACAAGCTGTGTGGAGACTCGTGATTTGTGCCCAGCCAAAGACTGCGGCAGAAGTTGTTTTACAGAAAAGTCGAGGGTTGGACCTCCATTTCATGAGAGAAGGGAGCCTTTGTGCTGCATTGAGGAAAGAATGTTTTATTTTTTTTTTTTTTTGTTTTGTTTTTTATGTCGACCATACTGGAGTTGTAACAAACTCTATGAGTAAATTAAAAAGATGCCTTGAAGAGCATCAAAGAGAGATAGAGACCCAAAATTGGTGGTTTGAGTCTTGGTTTACACAGTCCCCCTGGTTAACTACATTTTAATCAACCCTGGCCGGTCCAATAATAATCCTCATTTTATTGCTTACTATAAAATCCTGTTTCTCAACCATGTAATTTCTTTTCTCCAAGCTCAAATTGGACAAGTTAAACTTATGTTAATACCCCACTAGCATACATAAAATGTGACACCCCCCAACAATCACTTTTATGATTAAAAGTAGCCAGAAGAAGAAGTGGGGAATGAAATGTTAATAAAATATGTACTTGTCACTTCCTGTTTTTCTGTACGCTTAACAAAACACTGTTGAAATGTTGAGAAATGTTTCCTAATCTTGTTCCCAGAATGTGCTGTCCCCAACTGCCAAACTGCAGAATGTACTCCCTCACGCGTTTACACACAAACCGCTTACTCGCCCTGACCCATCAATAAACTTCCCTCCCTGCCCTCTCCAAGAAAATTATATATGCTCTGCTTAAGATGTTCTCAGGGCTCTCTGCTCTATTCAAGTGAGCTCTGAGCCCCAGCATGCTGGACCCCAAATAAACCCTTTCTGTTGCATGAGATAGTCTCTTGGTGGTCTCATCCTCTGACACTCGCCCTACATTTACTTGGATGATTGAATGTAGATGAGAACATCCATTCAAAAGTGATAGTCGGTAAAATTAGGAAGATAGTCAGTAGGTTTAGGAAGAAGAGTTAGTATAAAATGTGGAACAAAAGTTCTTTAGCAATAGGGTTTCGGTTACAGAGTGAATGTTAATGTCAACACAAGTGAAGAGTCAGTCACAATGATGAATTGGAGAAAATATGTTGGAAAGCAGATATCAATACAGACATTACAAAATCAGGCAAAGTATAAAGTCAGTGATAGGATTAGACATTTTCAACAGGGTTGAGTTTGAATATATAATCTTAGGAAGAAACGAACATGTAGTCATCAATAGGATTGATATTTGAAAGCATTAGGCAAATTGGAAATTGATGATTTTAGTAATCCATGTTCACTTACAAATATAAGTTTGACCTTTGAATTTTGTGTCCAGAATATTACTGTGATAAAATGTATATATAGATCGGGTGACATAAGAATTTCTTCCACCATTTTTGGGAGCAATATTTTGAATACTTATAAATTAGTATTTGGGGTACAAACAGGTGTACCTTGTGTCTATGAATATAGAGATAATGCATGAATAGACCAACTGTGAATAAGTAATATAACTGGTTCCACTTTAAATGGTGGATTGAATTGATATCTGAAAATATGAAAAATCTTATATTGATATACAATCATTCATTCCAACAAGTTATACATCAATGTTAATATTAGGGTTATGGTTTATCATGAAGGGTGTGTGAGTTTTGCTTAAATGTGATTATGAAAATCGAAAATAATGTGTTTGGAAAAAAGAATCTTGAGAAGACCAGTTAAGAAATATGGAAGGATACATGTGTTCTAAAGTAGGAAGTGATTGAAAGTGAAAAAATGCCTATAATTTTGACATCTTTTTGATGAAATATATATCATATGATGTGCATTAACTGAAGAAATAGTAATGTACCAGTGTTGAATTAAAATGAACATCAAAATACACATCATGTTCCATTTGAATCTTCTTGCATTGAGGTTAAACTGGGTCAGTTACTCTAGATATATTAGGATTTGTATGCAACATTCACTGAAGTTAGTTTTCAGTACAAAAAACAAAGAAGTATTTCAGGTAGATGAATATTTCTGAGAATAATATTTAGAAAAGATCATCATAAATCCACATACATGAATATGAATGAATTAAGGGAGTGTATATTAAGATACAAATATTTCATATTTTGAAAAATCTGGAGAATGTGTGTATGTATATATATACACATATATATACATACACACAAACACATTAAAAACTCGCAATATATATGCTATTCGAAATTCATCATGAAATATATATCATTCACAGATCTAAAATATTCATTTTACTGAACATGGATTTATGTATAATGTTGTAAAACTAGGAAGCTCATCCATTGGTTATATTTTCAGTTCCAACGGTGTTTAGGAGGAGTGATCTTCTCTCACAATTTGTATCTGCCAAGTCGTTCACCTCACAAGAATGTAGGTGTGGTACCAGGTGGGATTCTATATGTGTTTATTGCTGTTGCATTGGGAGTTTAGTAATTGCTTCATGGAATCCAAGGAGTTCAACTGGGACACAGTGCTGGAGCGAGTTCTGTCGGGCGTGGTGGGTCAGGGTATGCAGGAGAATGCACCAACCAGGCTTCTATCCCACATAGCTTGCCCCCTTAAACATAGCAACCTGATTGTAAACATTGCCCTGAAACCTCACCATATAACAAGATGCCTTTGCATAGGAGGGTCTGCTGACTGCACCATGTCAGTCACAAGCCATTTGGAAGCCAATGGCAGATCCACATGGCCCCACCACAGATGTTTTTCACACACCTGCCAACCACTACTCTAGGACAACTACTCAGCAGGCTCCAACTTATTTTCATGAAACCCAATCAATCAAGGCACTGTCTGGTACACTCATGATCAGCAACAGAATATCCAATGGTTCTCCAGTGCCACCTGGTCATGGGAAATTGAAAGTTTTCATGGTATTTATCTAGCCATTTTTCAAGGATGAAGTTCGATGCACTGTGGGTTTCAATTCATTCAGGAACCATTAAATGTTGAGGAAGCTCATTTCAATGAAAGTTCTGGAGAATTCTCACAGGCAAGGCTTCCCAAATAGTGGCCAAAAGGTCACATGAAGCCAGGGCCATTGAGGTCTAAAATGTGATGTCATTGTCTGTTTTGACTCTCAACAATGGCTTCCAAGTCTTTCAGAATAAAATCATGTGATATCCTGGTTGAGATCAGAGTGCCCTCTGAAAAGCTACCCTGGGCCTTGATCTCAGTTTCCAAAGATGACTCTCATGCGTGGCTTCCTCAAATCCCAACACAATTTATGGCAATACTTCTCTGAGGTGAGTTCCAGAACTCAGTCTCTAAGGGGAATCACACCAGAGTTCAAGCCCAGGTGGACCCAGTCATCTCTTCCAACTGCCACACAAATGACCATAATAAAACCGATATTCTCCCACATGGCCCTCATCTTCTTCCATATTGACACTCATCATAACCTCTGGCTGGAGGTGTCCATGAGGGACGCAGCACAAGACAGTGTCCAAAATAAGCTCCATTGCTCCTCATTTGCCTAAATTCGGGGTGGCCTGGACACCCTTCCTTTGTACCAGGAGTGATCAAAAAGGCCTGCCCGTAATACTGCACCACTTTTCCCATTTGAGGCCTATTGAGTGTTGGTTAAAGATACTTTATGTGAATTGGAGTGATGAGAAAACCTAAGCACCTACGGGACAGCCTCTGAAGGGCTTTGATGAACTCATCTGACCCAAATGATCCCTATTCTCACTTGATGGAATTCAGGAACCTTACAGAGGAAGGCAAGAGACTTCATCCACAATGACAGCTCTTTTTGCCATTTTTTATTTGGATGCACACATGGGATCTTTCTTTAGATCCATCAGGTGCTGAGAATCTAAGTCAAAGAATCACACTGGGCCAAGAGGCTGATTCAGACACAACTCTTTCCAAATCAATTAACGAAAGAGTCAAAGGTGAAGCCTATTTTTTTCCATTTGAAAATTATTTTGTTCAGGATTCACAAAGGGGTGGCGTGAGACAAAGACTTCCTGACTCTCAGGGCAACAGAACAATAGGTAAGCAAATGGCCCAAAGCAGGGTTTCTCCACTGAGACTTTCCTGGTCAACTGATATCTGAGTTTTCTCAGATGCTCGTCATTTCCTTCAGCTATCCAGAACATTGCCTTGTCACAGAGCTTGGAGGTTGTACATAACTTAGACACAAAACCATGAGCCTATTCTGGAGAGTGTCCAGAATTCTGGAAGAAAACAGCAAATTAGGAAGGTAGCAGGTATTGCCCATTAATAAGGCAATCCACAGTCCATTCATAAAATGGGCAGGATGAATGCTGGGAAGCTTTCTACTAGACAGGACATATCCATTGATGCATTCTCTTTTCTAATGTCTACAACCACGGACACAGTGTGATACACAGACCCAGAAACACTTGCCTTGTCAAACGACTTACTAAAAACAGTTCACTCCAAACCAAACAAACTGACTTTCCTTCCTATTCTCAGAACATGAGACAAAACCACAAACCCACACCCACACTGACAATGACACCTTCTTCCCCCAAATAGGTATGAGACTATCCGGAGTATCCTCCGACTGGTGGGCCATACTATGTTCCCCCAAAATGTCCTGTTCTGTCTCAGATCTGGTCTCCTTGGCCAACTCTGTGAAGTTGTCAGGAACCAGGAGTGAGCCGCTACCTGCTTTTCCAGGAAAAGCCCATCTTCTGAGCTTCCCAGGCATTTGGCCTCCTCACCTTAGGAGGAACCAAGAAAGACTGATTCTGTCCTTGGTAAATCCAAACAAGTGAGACCACTGGGACTGGGACTGGGACTGGATCTGGGTTCCTGGCGTCCTGGATCCCATGTTCAGAGAGTTCCATCAATAAGGAAGTGAGTTGAGGTCACTTTTTTCAGGAACTGAATGAGATCACTGCCTCGGCAACCACTTTGTCCTAAGAGTTTCTTTCAACGGTCCCATGAGATGGAGGCTGCCCCTACTTCCTGTGACACTTTCACAAATTAGAATGGTATATCAACCATAGGGAACCAGGAACAGCTCTCCACACAGTCTTGGTTTGGTCCATATTCTCTACATTAAGATGAGAGAGGCTGATTCAGAAACATCCCTTCATCCTTACCAGGTTGTTTGCGATGGAAGATGACTTTTGCTCTCTCAGGTCTTTCATACCTGCCTACATCTTCTCCAGGGATCATTTCTGCATGGCGCTTTGAGGTTCTCAGCAGATGGAAGATCCACTACATTCCTGTATTGTAAGATCAACACTGTCCCTGCTCTTCTGTAAACATGTTATTAACACAAACAGTGTATGGTTAGTGTTAATAACATGTTCCATTTGGGTTAGGAATTATTCTGCTGCATGAATAATGGTATTGGAAACTTGTGATTATTTTAAGAATATAGAGATGAAATATATGTATGAAAAAAGAAATCTAAGTAAGATTTGAAGCCCAGAAGGGCATTGGGCCCTTGATTGTGATACTTAGCGTTGAATTACATTCAGCACCGATGTCTCAGATAAATCAATACACAATAGCATAAGACCTTGTTACTTGAATGATTGAATGTAGAAGAGAACATCCAGTCAAAAAGGGATACTCGGTAGGATTAAGAAGATAGTTAGTATGTTTAGGAAGAAGAGTGAGTATAGGATTTGGAACAAAAGTTCTTTAGCAATAGGTTATTTATTAGAGTGTGAAAGTAAATGTCAGCACATGTGAAGAGTCAGTCACAATGATGAACTGGGGAATATATGTAGGAAAGCAGATAGCAATAGAGACATTATGAAATCAGGCAAATTATAAAGTGAGGGATAGGATTAGACATTTTCCATTGGGTTGAGTTTGAATATATAATTTTAAGAAGAAACACATGTGTAGTCACCAATAGGATTGACATTTGAGAGCATTAGGGAACCTGGACATGGATGTTTTTAGTAATCCATGTTTTCTTTCCATTTGGGCTTTTATACAATCATAAGTGTGACCTTTGCATTTTGTGTCCAGAATATTTCTGTGATTAAATGTATATGAAGATCAGGTGACATGAGTCCACTTCCACCATTTCAGGGAGCAATATTTTGAAGACGTATAAATTAGTATTAGGGGTACAAAGAGGTGTACACTGTGTCTATGAATATAGAGATAATGCATGAATAGACCATAGTGTGAATAAATAATATAACTGGTTCCACTTTAAATAATGGATAGAATTGATATCTGAAAAGATATAAGAAATCTTATATTGACATACAATCATTCATTCAAGCCAGTTATACATCTAATGGTAATATCAGAGTGATAATTAATATGAATGGTATGTGAGTTTTGCTTCCAAAGTGATTATGGAAATCAAAATTAATGTGTTTGGTATGAAATCTCATGAAAAGACCAGTCAAGAAACTTAGAGGAATACATGTGTTCTGAAGTAGGACGTGATTAAAAGTGAAACAAATGCCTATAAATTTTTGAACTTGTGGATGAAATCATATATCCTATGATGTCCATAAACTGAAAAAATAATAATGTACCAATATTGAATAAAAATGAACTTCAAAATACACATCATGTCCCGTAGGATTCTACTTGCATTGATGTTTAACTGATTCAGTTACTGTAAAAATATTAGGATTTGTAAGCTCCATTCACTGAAGTTAGTTTTCAGTACTAGGAAATAATTATGTATTTCAGGCAGATGAATATTTCTGAGAATTATCTTGTGAAAAGTTGATTATAAACCACATATAGAAACATGAGTGAATTTAAGGAGTGTATAATAAGAAACATATATTTCACATTTTGAAAAATCTGGACAGTATATATATATATATATATATATATATATATATATATAGATATAGATATATATATATAGATATATATATAGATAGACAGACACACACAGACATTATAATGTAGCAATCTATATGCTAATCGAAATTCACCGTGTAATACATATCATCCACATATCCAAAAATATTCATTTTACTGAACATCGATTTATATATAATGTTGTTCATCTAGGAAATTCACCAATAGGTTTAATTTTCAGTTCCATCATGATTTAGGGGGATTGATATCTTATCAAAATATGTATATTTCAAAATCAGTGAGCTTACAAAAATGTACTTGTGATACCAGGTAGGATTCTAAATATGCATAAAAAATACATGTGATGAATAGGCTACAGAGAATGGGAGACAGAAATTTACATATGTGTTAACTTTAAAAACTCATTGAAAACTATTACAATGAAAAGTTGACTAGATTTATAACACATACCCTTGATAAAGCAGAAGGGAAGTCCAAGTATACACCATGACTCCTATGAACGGCCTGTATTTCTATTCTGTTAGGTTTCTTGTTCTCCATCATATTAGGATTAGTAGTCAGAGTCTAGTAGGTTATGGGTTAATGTCAGGGATTCAGTATTTCAAATGGAAAATATGAAAATGAATCTAATGTGTATGCAAATATGTGCTACACAAAAATCATCCCACTCTCATCCAGAACAATGCCTTGACATAACCTTCGCCCCAATTAAGACACAATTAGTGGAGAAGAGTTAGAAAATCTGTGAATACATATGTGGAAATGAAAATGCTCAGGAGTTCACAGCCTTGGAGGCGGTAGAGGAATTTCCAAAAGTATGGCATAGGGTAAATACTCCACAAATATGGAGTTCTGCTGGCCTAATGACTCTTTGAGAAACTGCCTTTGAGGTTGGGCCCTTATAATATATGTTGTTGTCAAGAGCTTCAGCTTCCTTTGTAGTGAGACAATCAAAGCTGGATCTGCATATATGTGACCTGAAGGACATGGTTTCTTCTTTTCTAGTCAACATGAGGCAGCAGTTCTAAATTCCCTCATTGTAGGTAAACTGTGGCCACTGGGAGCTAAGTGTCTCCTCGTGTGGACTGAGAAGCCATTTGGTCATTCTCCACTTTTCCTGGTGATTCTTACTGCTGCACTGGGAGTTTGGTATTGGCTTCAGTAAATACCATGAGTTCAACGGGGACACAGTGCTGGAGGGATTACTCTCACGTGTGGTGGGTCAGGGTGTGCAGGAGAACGCCCCAACCAGGCTTCTATTCAACAAAGCTTGCCCCCTTGTCTGTAGCAACCCAATTCTGAACATTGCCCTAAAACCTCTCAATGTAACAAGATGCCTTTACATATAAGGGTCTGCTGGCTGCACCATGTCAGTCAAAAGGCATTTGGAAGCCAATGGCAGATCCATGTGGCCCCATCACAGATGTTTTATCATGCACCTGCAAACCACTGCTCTAGGCCCACTACTAAGCAGGTTCCAACGTACTGGCATCTTTGTTCTACACCATTTTCATGAAACCCAGTAAATCAAGGCACTGTCTGGTACACTCATGATCAGCAACAGAACATCCAATGATTCTCCAGTGCCACCTGCTCTTGGGAATTATTCCATGGTATTTATCTAGCCATTTTTTAAGGATGAAGTTGGTGTCACTGTGGATTTCAATTCATTCAGGAACCACTAAATGGTGAGGAAGCTCATTTCAATGAAAGCTCAGGAGAACTCTCACAGGCAAGTCTTCCCAAAGAGTGGCCAAAAGGTCAAATGAAGCCTGGCCCATTGAGGTCTACAATGTGAGTTCCATGTGTTATTTGACTCTCAAGTATGGCTGCCAAGTCTTTCAGAATGAAATCATGTGATATCCTAGCTGAGATTCCCAGTGCTCTGTGGAAAGCCATCCTGGGCCTAAATCTCAGTCTCCAAGGGCAACTCTCCTGCGTGGCCTTCTAAAATCCCAACAGAATTCATGGTAATACTTCTCTGAGTTCAGTTCCAAAACTCAGTTTCTAAGGGGAATCACACCATAGTTCAAGCCCAGGTTGATCCAGGAATCTCTTCCTACTGCCACACAACTGACCACAATTAATACCAAAACACTCCCACATGGCCCTCATCTTCTTTTATATAGACACTCATCATAACCCCTGGGTTGAGGTTTCCATGAGGGGTGCATACCAAGACAGTGTCCAAAATAATCTCCCTTGCCTCTAATTTGCCTAAAGTCAGGGTGGCCTGGAAACCCTTCCTGTTAACCAGGAATGATCAAATAGGCCTGCCATTAATACTGATGTACTTCTCCAAATAATCACACTGGGCCAAGTGGCTGATTCAGACACATCTCTTTACAAAGCAATAAAACAAAGAGCCACAGGTTATGCCTATTCATTTCCATTTGAAAACTCTTTTCTTCAGGATTCACAAAGGGGTGGCCTAAGGCAAAGACCTTCTAGATATTCACAGCACCAGAACCATAGGTAAGCAAAATTCCCAAAGCAGGGTTTCTCCACATAGACTTTACTGGTCACACTGATATCTGAGTTTCCTGAGATGCTCCCATTTCCTTCAGCTCTCCAGTACATGGCCATGTCACAGTATCTTGAACAGAAAACCATGAGCCTATTCCGGAGAGTGGCCAGAATTCAGGAATAAAACAGGAAATTAGGAAGATAGTAATTGCTACCCATCCATAAGAAAGCTGCAGTCCAATCATAAATTGGGCAGTATGAATTCTGGGAAGCATTATACTAGACAGGACACATTCATTGATGCATTATGTTTTCTAATGTCTACAACTACAAACACAGTGGATACATAGACATAGAAACACTTGCCTTGTCAAACGACTTACTAGAAACAGTCCACTTCGAATCAAACAAACTGCCTTTCCTACCAATTCTCAGAACATGAGAAAAAACAACAAACTCACACCCACAACAACATAGGACTTTCTTCCCCCAAGTAGGTCTTTGACTCTCCGGAATTACCTCTGATTGTTGTACCATACTATGTTCCCCCAAAATGCCCTGTACTGTCTCAGATCTGGACTCCTTGGCAAACTCTTTGAAGTTGTCAGGAGCCAGCTTTGAGACACTACCTTCTTTCTCAGGAAAGGCCACTCTCCAAAGCTCTCCTGGCATTTGGCCATTCTCAAATCAGTAGGTACCAAGAAAGACTGATTCTGTCCTTGGTAAAACCAAACAAGTGAGCCCAGTGGGACTGGGTCTGGGACTGGTTCTGTGTGCCTGGCTTCTGGGATTCCAAGTTCAGAGTGTTCCAAGACCAAGGAAGTGAGATGGGTCACTTCCGTTCGGAACTGAATGAGGTCACTGGTTTGGCAACCACTTTGTCCTAACAGTTCCTTCAAAGGGTCCCATGAGATGGAGGCTGCCCCTACTTTCTGTGACACTTTCACAACTTAGAACGATATATCAACCATAGGCACCCGGGAACAGCTCTCACACAGACCTGGTTTGGTCCATCTTCTCTACATTAAGAAGAGAGAGGCTGATTCATAAACATCCCTTCATCCTAACCAGGTTGTTTGCCTTACATGATGACTTTTGCCCTCCCAGGTCCTTTATAGCTGCCTTCATCTTCCCCAGGGATAATTTCTGCATGGACCTTTGAGGTTCTCAGCGGGTGGAAGATCCCCTATATTCCTCTATATTAAGACCAACTCTGTCCCTGTTTTTCTATAAAGTTAGATTGAGGGAACAATGTATGGTTAGGGTTAATAACATGTTCTATTTGAGTTAGGAATCATTCTGCTGGATGAATAATGGTATTGGGAACCTGGGATATTTATAAGAATATAGATTTGAAATATAAGTATGAAAACAGAAATCTAGGTAAGATTTTAAGCCCAGAAGGGCATTGGGCCCTTGATTGGAATACTTAGCATTGAATTTCGTTCGCACAGATGTCTCTGATAAATCAATATACAATGGCATATCATCTTGTACCCTGGATGATTGAATGTAGAAGAGTTCATCCAGTCAAAAAGGGATAGTTGTTAGGATTAGGAAGATAGTCGTTCTGTTTCGGAAGAAGAGTGAGTATAGGATTTGGACCAAAAGTTCAATAGACCTAGGTTTTCGGTTAGAGAGTGAATGTAAATTTCAGCACATGTGGAGAGTCAGTCACAATGATGAACTGGGAAAATTATGTAGGAAATCAGATATCAATACACACATTATGAAATCAGGCAAAGTATAAAGTGAATGATAGGATTAGACATTATCAACAAGGTTGAGTTTCAATATATAATCTTAGGAAGAAACAAATATGTAGTCACCAATATGATTGACATTTGAGAGCATTAGGAAACCTGGACATGGATGTTTTTAGTAATCCAGGATCACTTTTCATCTAGGATTTGCTACAATCAGAAGTGTGACCTTTGCATTTTGTGATCAGAATATTACTGTGATAAAATGTATATGTAGATCAGGTGACATGAGTATTTCTTCTAACATTTCTGGGAGCAATATTTTGAAGAGGTATAAATTAGTATTGGGGGTACACAGAGTTGTACCCTGTGTCTATGAATGTAGAAGAAATGAATGAATTGACAATACTGTGAATAAATAATATACTGTTTCCACTTTAAATCATGGATTGAATTGATATCTGAAAATATATAAAAATCTTATATTGATATACAATCATTCATTCCAACGAGTTATACATCTAATGGTAATATTAGGGTTATGTTTTATCATGAAGGGTGTGTGAGTTTAGCTTCAAAAGTGATTATGGAAATGGAAAATAATGTGTTTGGAAAGAAATCTCATGAAAAGATGAGTCAAGAAATATAGAGGAATTCATATGTTCTGAAGCAGGATTTGATTGTAAGTATAAAAAAAGCCTATAAATTTCCTAACTTGTGGATGAAATATATATCCAATGATGTGCAAAAACTGAAAAAATAGTAATGCACCAGTTTTGAATGAAAATGAACGTCAAAATACACATCATATCCCATAGGAATCTACTTGCATTGATGCTAAACTGGGTCAGTTACTGTAGAAATATTATGATTTGTATGCACTATTCACTGAAGTTAGTTTTCAGTACTAGGAAACGAATACGTATTTCAAGTGGATGAATTTTTATGAGAATAATCTTGTAAAATGTTGACTATAAATTTACATATATGAACACGAATGAATTTAGGGAGTGTATAATAAGAAACATATATTTCATATTTTGAAAAATTTTGAGAGTTTATATATATATATATATTTATATATATATATATATAGATAGATAGATATAGATATGTGTGTGTGCATTTATGTATTTATATATATATATATATATATATATATATATATATATACACACACACACACACACACACACACACACACAGACACTAAAATGTATCAATATGCATGCCAATCGAAATTCACTATGAATCATATATCATCCACAGATCCAAAAATAATCATTTTACTGAACATGGATTTATGTATAATATGTTCAACTAGGAAGTTCACCCATAGGTTGAAGTTTCAGTTCCAACAGCGTTTAGGAGGAGTGATCTCTTCCCACAATTTGTATCTCCCAAGACAGCCAAACTCACAAGGATATACGTGTGATACCAGTTATGTTTCTATATTTGCATATAAAAATACATGTGCTGAACAGGCTGCAGAGAAAGGGAGACAGGAATTCACATATTTGTTAACTTTAAAAACACATGGAGATCAATTTCAATTAAAAATTGACTAGATTTATAACACCTACCCTTTATCATTCAAAAGGAAAGTCCAACTATACACCATGCCTTCTCTGAACTGCTTTCATTTCCATTCTGTTTGGTTATTTTTGTCCATCATTTTAGGATTAGTAGTCAGAGTCTATTAGGGTATGGGTTAGTGTCAGGAATTCAGTAATTCGAATGGAAAATAGGAAAATGAATCCAATGTGTATGCAAATATGTGCTACACAAAAATATTCCCACTCTCATCCAGAACATTGCCTTTACATTACCTTTGCCCCAAATAAACACAATTAGAGAAGAAGAGTTAGGAAATCTGTGAATACATATCGGAAATGGAAAATATTCAGGAGTTCACAATCTTGGATGTGGTAGAGGAGTTTCCAAAAGTGAGGGACAGGGTAAACACTCCACAAACATGGAGCTCATTGGGCCTAAAGACTCTTGAGAAACTGCCTCTGAGGTTGGGCACTTGAAATATGTGTTGTTGTCAGGAATTTTAGCATCCTTTCTAGTGAGACCAACAAAGCTGGGTCTGATCTCTGTGACCTGGAAGATATGGTTTTTTATTTTCCAATGAGCATGAGGAAGCAGTGCTGAATTCTCTCTTTGTAGGTAAACTGTGGCCACTGGGGTCTAAGTGTCTTCCCATGTGGATTGTGAAGCCATTTGATCATCTTCCACTTTTCGAGGTGTTTCTTGCTGCTGCACTGTGAAATTGGTATTTGCTTCAGGAAATACAAGGAGTTCAACAGGTACCAGTGATGGAGGGAGTTCTGTCACATGTGGTGGGTCAAGGTCTGCAGGAAAATGCACCAACCAGGCTTCTACCCCACATAGCTTGCCCGCTTGTCCATAGCAATCTGATTCTGAACATTGCCCAGAAACCTCTCCATATAACAAGATGCTTTTATATAATAGGGTCTGCTGACTTCACTATGTCAGTCTCAAGCCATTTGGAATCCAAGGGCAGATCCACATGGTACCACCACAGATGTTTTATCACATACCTGCACACCACTGCTCTAGGCCCACTACTCAGCAGTCTCCAACTTACAGGGATCTCTTTTCTACACTGTTTTCATGAAACCAAGTAAATCCAAGCACAGTCTGGTACACTCATGACCAGCAACAAGTCATCCAAAGTTTCTCCATTGCCACCTGGTCATTGAAATTTCAAAAAATTCATGATATGTATTTAGCTATTTTTCAAAGATGAAGTTGGAGGCACTGTGGGTTTCAAATTATTTAGGAAACATTAAATGGTGAGGAAGCTCATTTCAAAGAAATCTCTGGAGAACTCTCACAGGCAAGGCTTCCCAAAGAGTGGCCAATATTTCACATGAATCCAGGCCCATTGAGGTCTAAAATGTGAGGTCTATGTGTGTTTTGACTCTCAATTATGGCTGCCAAGGTATTCAGAATAAAATCACGTGAAATCCTGGCTGAGATTCCCAGTGCTCTGTGGAAGCCACCTTGGCCAGGATCTCAGTTTTCAGGATGACTCTCATGTGTTGCCTCCTAAAATTCCAACACAATTCATGGCAATACTTCTCTGAGGACAGTTCCAGAATTCAGTCTCTAATAGCACCAGAGTTCAAGCCCAGGTGAACTAAGTCATCTCTTCCAACCGCCACACAAATGACCAGAATTAAAACCAAAACACTCCCACATGGCCCTCAACATTCTCCATATAGACACTTATCATAACCTCTGGCTGGAAATTTCCATGAGGGGCACAGACAAAGACAGTATCCAAATAAGTTCCCTTGCCCCTCATTTGCCTAAAGTCAGGGTGGCCTGGACACCCTTCCTGAGAACCAAGAGTGATTAAATAGGCCTGCACTTAATACTGCTCTGCATCTCCAATTTGGGGCCTACTTACTTTCAGGTATAGATTCTTTATGTGATTTGGAGTAATGAGAAAAGCACCTCTGGGCTAGTCTCTGCAGGGTTTGAAGAACTCATTTGACCCAAAAGATCCCTATTCTCACTTGATGGATTTCAGGAACCTAACAGAGGAAAGCAAAAGACTTAATCCACAATGACTCCTCATTTGGCCATTTTGGTTTTGGATGCACACATGGTATCTTTCTTTAGATCCATCAGGTGCTAAGAATCTAAGCCACAGCATCACACAGGGTCATGAGGCTGATTCAGACACATCCCTTTCCAAAGCAATCAAGCAAAGAGCCACAGGTGATGCCCATTCATTTGCATTTGAAGACTCTTTTCTTCAGGCTTCACAAAGGAGTAGTCTGAGGCAAAAAGCTTTCTGAAATTCAGGGCAACAGAACAATAGGTAAGCAAATGGCCCAAAGCAGGATTTCTCCACTGAGACTTTCCTGGTCACACTGATATCTGAGTTTTCTGAGATGCTCGCCATTCCCTTTAGCTATCCAGTACATGGCCATGTCACAGAGCTTGGAGGTGGTATATATATTGGACACATAACCATGAGCCTATTTTGGAGAGTGGAGTGAATTCAGGAACAAAATAGAAACTTAGGAAGATAGTAGGTGTTGCCCATTCATAAGGCAAGCCGCAGTCCATTCATAAATTGGCAGGATGAATGTTGGGAAGATTTCTACTAGACAGGAGTCATCCATTGATGCATTCTCTTTTCTGATGTCTAGAACCACGGACACAGTGGGATACACAGACTTAGAAACACTCGCCTTTTCATAAGACTTATTAGAAACAATTCACTTCAAACCAAAAAACCGCCTTTATTACCTATTCTCAGAACATGAGACCAAACCACAAACCAACAGCCACATCCACAAAGACAATTTCTTCCCCCAAGTCAGTCTGAGAGTATCCATAGTGTCCTCTGATTGGTGGGCCATACTATGTTACCCCGAAATGTCCTGTCCTGTCTCAGATCTGGTCTCCTTGGTCAACACTGTGAAGTTCTCAGGAGCCAGCGGTGATCCACTAACTGCTTTCTCAGGAAAGGCCACTCTTCAGAGCTTTCCTGGCATTTGGGCATCCTCACCTCCGTAGGTACCAAGAAAGACTGACTCTGTCCTTGGTAAATCTGAACAATTGAGACCACTTGGACTAGGACTGGGACTGAGACAGGATTTGGGTGCCTAGCTTCCTGGATCCCAAGTTCAGAGTGTTCCATCACAAAGGATGTTAGGTGAGGTCACTTCCTTCAAGATCTGAATGAGGTCACTGCCTTGGCAACCACTTTGTTCTAACAGTTGCTTCAAAGTGTCCCATGAAATGGAGGCTGCCCCTACATCCTGTGACACTTTCAAAAGTTCGAATGGTATATCAACCATAGGCACCCGGGAAGTGCTCTCCACACTGGCCTGGTTTGGTCCTTCTTCTCCATATTAAGAAGAGAGAGGCTGATTCAGACACATCCCTTCATCCTGACCAGGTTGTTTTCAATGGAAGATGACTTTTGCTCTCTCAGTTCCTACATATGTGCCTACAACGTCTCCAGAGATAATTTTGCGTGGACCTTTGAGTTTCTCAGCAGTTGGAAGAAACCGTACATTCCTGTATTGTAAGATCAACTCTGTCCCTGCTCTTCTGTAAAGTTAGATTGAGGGAAGAGTGTATGGTTAGGGTTAATAACAGTTTCGATTGGGGTTAGGAATCATTCTGCTGAATGAATAATGGTATGGTGAACCTTCGATATTTTCAAGAATATATAGGTGAAATATAAGTACGAAAACAGAAATAAAGGTAATATTTGAAGCCCAGAAGGACATTGGGTCTTTGATTGCAATATTTAGCTTTGATTTATTTTCTGCACAGATGTCTCAGATAAATCAATATACAAAGGCATAGGACCTTGTACTTTGAATGATTGATTGTCAAAAAGAACTTACAGTCAAAAATGGATAGTCGGGGGGCTGGGGATGTGGCTCAAGTGGTAGCGCGCTCACCTGGCATGCGTGCGGCCCGAGTTCGATCCTCAGCACCACGTACAAACAAAGATGTTGTGTCTGCCAAGTACTAAAAAAACTATATGTTAAAAAATTCTCCCTCTCTCTCCCTCTCTCTCTAACTCTTTCTTTAAGAAAAAAAAATTAAAAAAAGGATAGTCAGTAGGATTAGGACGATAGTTGGTAAGTTTAGAACGGAGAGTAAGTATAGGATTTGCACCAAAAGTTCTTTAGCTATGGGGTTTCGGGTATAGAGTGAATGTAAATGTCAGCACTTGTGAAGAGTCAGTCACAATGATGTACTGGGGAAAATATGTAGGAAAGCAGATTTCAATAGAGACATTAGGAAATCTGGCAAAGTATATTCGGTAATGAAAATTTAGTAAAATAGGTAAATGTTGCTTGCTGTTTTTCTGTATGCTTAACAAAACACTATTGAAATCTTGAGAACTGTTTGCTAATCTTGTTCCCAGAATGTGCTGTCCCCAACTGCCAACCTGCAGAATGTACTCATTCACCCGGTTGCACGCAAACTGCTCACTCGCCCAGACCAAACAATAAAGTTCCCTCTCTGCCCTCTCCAAGGAAAGTATATAAGCTCTGCTTAAGCTGTTCTCAGGGCTCTCTGCTCTATTCAAGTGAGCTCTGAGCCCCAGCATGCTGAATCCCCAATAAACCCTTTGCTTTTGCATGAGACAGTCTCTTGGTGGGCTCTTCACCCGATGCTCGCCTGACCTTTACATATGGAGGTTCCACTGAGATCCGGCAGCGGCGAACGAGAGACCCCAACATGCTCCTCTTGGGGTATGTATGGTGCCTCTTTCTGGTTTCAGGTTTCAGGTTAGGGCTTCGCAAAATGGCTGTCAATGAAGAGTGTGAGCTCTCTCCGACGGTGGCTGACATACGTGTCACAGAGCCACAGGCCACATCCCTGGGGGATGCTCCAGAGTATTCGGGAAATCGAGGAGCAATAGTCTCCTCAATTCAGTGATATTTTGTTTCAGATTCAGTATCGCCAGCCCATCAGGTTGGGCCAGATACTTAGTCCTGGTCTCAGTGTTGGAAGTTCTATTGTCTGTCTTTATTTCCTTGTCTTGTCTGTGTCGTGTGTCGTTGCTTTTACTGTTTGTGTATCTTTCATTATGGGACAGAGCACTTCAATGCCTCTGTCCCTGACCCTCGATCACTGGACCAAAGTACCCTTAAGGGCTCAGAATCTTTCTTTTTCAGTAAAATTCTGGACCTGGCAGACTCTCTGTGCCTCAGAATGGCCCACCTTTGTATTCGGATGGCCCCTAGAAGGATCTTTCTACTTCCCACTAATTTAAAAAGTCAGACGATATTGTCTTTCAGCCAGGGCCACATAGCCATCTGGATCAACAGCCATATATCTTAACTTGGCAGGGCCTCTACAAATCTCCTTCATGGGTGAAGCATTTCCTTGCCCCTACCCCCACTCCTACTGCTTTCCCCATGATCTCTCAAACCCTCTGCTCCTCCTCCTCCTCCAACCTCTGTTCTCCCTGAGACACAAGATTTGACTCTACTGGACTCTCGTCCCCCTCCTTATCTCCTGCCCACGTCCCCCAAAGACCAACACCCTCTAAGTGATTCCCCTGCTGCTGACTCAACCTCTCCACCATTGGAGAAAGCTAAGCCAGCCCAGCGCCCTCCAGATAATTTCCCCGTGGCACAAACAGCCCCTCCTCTTCTGGAGGAAGCTAGCCCGGCTAAAGGTACTCACCAGCGGTGAATGATTGAAAAACCTGGAACTCGAATGATGCTCCCCCTCCATCCCTAGGGGCCAATGTTTGACAACGGCCTTGGGGGAAAAATGCAAGCCTACCAGTATTTACCTTTCTCCTCTTCAGACCAATATAACTGGAAAAATAAAAATCCCCGTTTTACCGAGGACCCCAACCGGCTCCTAGGTGTGGTTGAGTCATTGATGTTTTCACACCAGCCTACTTGGGATGACTGCCAACAACACCTAGGGTTGTCTCTTCATGACAGAGAAACAAAAGAGAATCCTCCTGGATGCTAGAGAAAAATATCCTCTGGCCAGATGTGTGACCGACAAAACTTCCCAACATATTTAACCCGGCTTTCCCTTGAATCGACGAAACTGGGACCCCAACACCTTTTAAGGTAGGGAGCATCTGTCCACTTATCACTGGGCTCTAATTGTGGGTATCTTAGTGGCCGCTAGGCGACTTACAAATTTTGCCAAGTTAAGAGAGATTATTCAAGGGCCTGATGAATCTCCCTCTATGTTTTTAGAGAGAATTATGGAGGCATATAGGAGATATACTCTTTCGATCCTCAGGCAGAGGATCAAAAGTCATCTGTCAAGATGGCCTTTATGGGCAAGCTGCCCTGGATATCAAAAGAAAGTTACAATGCTTAGATGGATTACAAGATATGACTTTGAGAGATTTAGTCAGAGTAGCCGAGAAGGTATACTATAAGAGAGAAAGTGAGGAAGAATAGGGAGCAAAGGAAGGATAAAAGAAACAAAAGACAGACTAAGGCATTGACTAAGGTCCTGGTCAAAACAACAAATAGGCCAGAAATAAGAAACATGGAGACAGGAAGGGATACCGGGGCCCAGACTAGAGGCCACCCCTGGCCTCAATTTAATGTGCCTACTGTAAAGAAAAAGGACACTGCTTCAAAGAGTGCCATTGAAAGAGACAGCCACTCTAGCCAGCCATTCTGACTCTGGAGGATGACTAAGAATGTTGGGTCTCAGATCCCCTCCGAGAGCTCAGGGTAAATTTTGAAGTGGAGGGGACCCTAGCAAACTTTGAAGTGGATACAGGGGCAATATACTCTGCCCTTATGGCCCCATTGGTCTCTCTATCAAATAAAAAGGTCTCTAATTCAAGGGGCTAATGGCAGAAAATATCGGGTTTGGACAACTAAGAGGACCATGGACCAGGGGAAAGGAAAAATCCATCACTCGTTCTTAGTAATCCCAGAATGCCTGGCCCCATTGATGGGCAGAGATCTGCTCACCAAGCTCCGGGCCAAAATAACTTTTAACCCTGAAGGCCCACAAGTGGAATTTCTAAATCCTTCAATAAAAACTCCTATAGTCACGGCTGTAAATATGTCAGTAGAAAATGTATATCAACTCACTCACCTTGGTTCAAAGAAATTGCATTCATTCCTGAAGGATGAAGAACAGAGTTTTTTACTAACCGACTCAAAGCAAAAGGAAATAACTGAATGGGTAACAAAAGCCTGTCAGGTCTGTCATGGTTAATGCTTACCCTTCCAAGCTTCCTGCAAAAAAGCACCTACGAGGAACCAGACCAGGACAATTCTGGGAAGTGGACTTTACTAAAATTAAGCCAGCAAGGTTTGAAATTAAATATCGCCTAGTCTTTGTAGATATATTTTGAGGATGGATTGAAGCCTTTTCCAGGAAAAAAGAAAAAAAACGAAACAGCGCAAATGGTTGTCAAGAAGATCCTGAAAGATATTTTTACAAGATACGGCCTGCCTAAAGTAATAAGGTCTGATAATGGACTGGCGTTTGTAGCCCAAGTAAGTCAGGGGTTAGGCAAGACCCTGGGGATTAATTAAAAGTTACATTGTGCTTATAAACCACCGAGTTCAGGACAGGTAGAAAGAATGAATAGAACCATTAAAGAGACCATAACGAAATTAAGCTTAGAAACCTGCATAATAGATTGTACTATGCTCCTTCCTTATGCACTATTTCATGGAAGAAACACGCCCTCTGTTTCTTTGTGTAACCTCACCCCCTATGAAATTGTCCATGGTTCCCCTCCTTCAGTAAGGGACCTTACCCCAACTCTAAGACCTAACGATTCCTTCCACACCCCATTGCTTGACTGAATTAAAGCTCTTGAAAGAACTCAGGGATACCTGTGAAAACAGATGGCCAATGCCTATCAACCTGGGGACGAATGGACTCTACATCAATATCAAGTAAGAGACTTCATCTATAAAGTCGACATCAGGTGTCATCCCTGAAACCCCACTGGAAATGACGATACAAGGTGCTACTTATAACACCTACAGCGGTAAAGGAAGACAGAATCACTTCCTGGATCCATACCTCTCATCTCAAGCCTGCGCCCTGTCCAGACTCTGGCTGGAAACTGGAAAAGATTGGTAAAACTTTCAAATTGTGTATTTACCCTGTGTCTAAGGCTATAGACTCTTCCCTTGACCACCAGTAGTCCTAAACCTATTAAACCCGTTCAGCAGCGATGGCTGATCACAAATCCTACTGGTAAAGAAGTATGATCTATCTCGCATGCAGCCCATTTAGGGACTTGGTGGACATCTATCCACCCAGACATTTGTCAGCTGGCTATAGGTCTTTCCTATTGGGATATACCTGATGAAGAGGATCCCACTAAATTTCCATTAAATCCATTCTGCACCATTGATAATGGAAACAATCATTATGGATGTAGGGACACGCGAGCCAGATGCAGGTTGGCTAGCCTAGATTACTATGTTTGCCCGGTGGACTACCAAAGCCACAAACAGTCACGGTTGTGTGGGGGGAATGCCGACTTCTTCTGTAAGTCTAGGGATGTGATCATACAGGCAGTGCATGATGGAACCCAAACTCCTCATCAAATTCTGTACACAGCATTGGCCCTATTACCAATTAGATCACCCAAACTGTTGGCCCCTAGAGGGGTCTCTAGATCCTCAAATTCTGCATGACCTTTTAAACTTCTGAATGTCCTCAAAAGGGTGAAAGGAGATTTCCCTATGTGGAGGCCTTTTCCCTCCTTCGCTCACATCCTGAACTATGCTTCTCCAATAGGTCCTCACACTCAGCCTTCTGCTCCAGACTCTCTGCTGTCACTCTCACCTCAGCAACATGATTTCTCCCCTCCAATTACTAGATCAAAAACCCAAACCTCCGCCGGATCTCAGACCATTTCCCCCTTTCTGAGGTAGCAGGTACTGAGGTAACCCTCCACCGAATAACTCCTCTCTTCTCCAGTCAGTGCCCACACCGGGTCCCACCAGTTCCTCTTACCAGCTAACCCAAAGCTCAAAGCAGCTGAGGAGAACCCTCAGACCCCTATCCAAGATGTAGTGAAAATGGCCTTTAAAGTTTCTTTGTCATTAGTGAAAACAGGTTACTAAGAATTTAAAGTCCCTCACAGGCTTTTAGGGATACTAACTCCTATCTTCTCCTCTGTTCTACCTGTTCTACTGCTCACCTTTTTGTTGCTAGGAAAATCACAAACACCTTTGCCAGTATTCTTTCACATCTCTGCTACCTCATTCTCAGATCCACGGAGCTGCTCACAGCCACGCCTTCCCCATCTCCCCCCTCTGTTCCAGGCCCACAGAAAAACATTAATTGACCTTCTACGGAAGTCTTCAGCATGGCTGACTTTAGGACTTTCAGGAAAAGAGTCCCCATGAAAGACTTCAAAGTAGATAAACTTCCTCTTTTCATGTTGCCCTGTTGTACTTGGTCACTGGCTAAAAATATCAGCACTCCTAAGTTAGACACCCCCTTACTAGTTTTTCACAAAATATGTGAACAAGGCCTTTGGCATTGATCTGGGGCTTCACAGAGATGGCTACATTTCAAAGATAAAGAAGTTACCAACTGGGCTCCATGGTAAGAGCTGGAAGGGGGAAAAATAAAGGGAAAAAAAGCTCTCCTTCACCCAGGTGTCCTTGAAAAGTTAACTTGCCCAGAACAGAGGAATAAAACAGAAAAAATCTGCTTTTTGTGAACTTCTGCAGGCTGTGAACTTCTGCGCCCCTTCCTTTATATGTTGGGTACAAAATTCTGAAACTACCTAAACGTGAGTTTCAGGAAATTAATTGATTATAACAGAAGTAATGCCCTCTGAATCCGGTTGCTAATAAAATGGAAAGTTTCCCTGTTTTTGGTAGTATCTTAGGTGCCGTGCCTTGTCCGTCTCTACAACAGTATAATTCTATAGACTTAAACATTGTTTATGTTTTCATGAAATTGTCAAGACGATGTGATTAAATGTGTAAAGGTGCAGATGTTTCCCAGAGTGCTTTATCATAATGCAGGTTCATTTGAAGTTCAAATAGGGGGGCATAAAACCCGGTTCCACTGAGAACATATATCCATCACTTTAGCCATCCTATTAGGAATAGGAGATGCTGCAGGCGTGAGCACAAGAACCACTGCCTTGGTCCATGGGATACAACAAATGACACAATTAGAAGCAGCAATAGACCAAAACTTAAAGATATTAGAATCCTCCATCTTGGCTTTGCAGGAATCTTTAACCTCTCTCTCTGAAGTTATTTTACAGAAAAGGCGAGGGTTGAACCTCCTCTTCATGAAAGAAGGGGGCCTTTGTTCTGCATTGATGGAGAATGTTGTGTTTTTGCCGACCATACTGGAGTTGTAAAAAAATCTAGGAGTAAATTAAAAAGATGCCTTGAAGAGTGTCAATGAGAGAGAGAGGCCCAAAAAGTGTGGTTTGAGTCTTGGTTCACACAGTCCCCCTGGTTAACTACGCATTTATCAACCCTGGACAGTTCAATAATAATCCTCATATTATTGCTAACTATAAAACCCTGTTTGCTCAACCGTGTAATTTCTTTTTTCCAAGCTCAAATTGGATGAGTTAAACTTATGGTAATACCCCACTAGCAAACATAGAATGTGACACCCTGCAATGATCACTTTTATGATTAAAAGTAGCCAGAAGAAGAAGTGGAGAATGAAAGGTTAATTAAATAGGCACTTTTCACTTCCTTTTTTCCTGTATGCTTAACAAAACACTGTTGAAATCTTGAGAAATGTTTGCTAATCTTGTTCCCAGAATGTGCTGTCCCCAACTGACTAACTGCAGAATGTGCTCCCTCACTGGGTTGCATGCAAACTGACCACTCGCCCTGACCTATCAATAAACTTCCCTCCCTGCTGTCACCAAGGAAAGTGTATAAGCTCTGCTTAAGCTGTTCTAAGGGCTCTCTACTCTATTCAAGTGAGCTCTGAGCATCAGCATGCTGGACCCCCAATAAACACTGCGCTGTTGCATGAGATAGTCTCTTGGTGGTCTCTTCTGTCGACCTCATCCGACCTTTACTTGGATAATTAAATGTAGAAGAGAACATCCATTCAAAAAGGGATAGTCGGTAGGATTAGGAATATAGTTGGTAGGTTTAGGAAGAAGACTGTGTATAGGATTTGGAACAAAAGTTCCTTAGCAATAGGGTTTCGGTTAGAGAGTGAATGTAAATGTCAGCACATGTGAAGAGTCAGTCACAATGATGAACTGGAGAAAATATGTAGGAAATTAGATATCAATACACACATTATAAAATCAGGCAAAGTATAAAGTGAATGATAGGATTAGACATTAACAAGAAGGTTGAGTTTCAATGTATAATCTTAGGAAGAAACAAATATGTAGTCAGCAATATGATTGACATTTGAGAGCATTAGGCAACCTGGACATGGATGTTTTTAGTAATCCAGGATCACTTTCCATTTAGGATTTGCTACAATCATAAGTTTGACCTTTGCATTTTGTGATCAGAATATTACAGTGATAAAATGTATATGTAGATCAGGTGACATGAGTATTTTTTCTAACATTTCTGGGAGCAATATTTTGAAGACGTATAAATTAGTGTTGGGGGTACACAGAGTTGTACCCTGTGTCTATGAATATAGATGTAATGCATGAATTGACAATACTGTGAATAAATAATATAACTGTTTCCACTTTAAATCATGGATTGAATTGATATCTGAAAATATATAAGAAATCTTATATTGATATACAGTCATTCATTCCAACGAGTTATGCATCTAATGGTAATATTAGGGTTATGTTTTATCATGAAAGGTGTGTGAGTTTAGCTTCAAAAGTGATTATGGAAATGGAAAATTATGTGTTTGGAAAGAAGTCTCATGAAAAGACGAATCAAGAAACATAGAGGAATACATGTGTTCTGAAGCAGGAAGTGATTGTAAGTATAAAAAAACGTATAAATTTCCTAACTTGTGGATGAAATATATATCCTATGATGTGCAAAAACTGAAAAAAATAGTAATGTACCAGTGTTGAATGAAAATGAATGTCAAAATACATATCATGTCCCATAGGAATCTACTTGCATTGATGTTAACCTGGGTCAGTTACTGTAGAAACATTAGGATTTGAAAGGACCATTTACTAAAGTTAGTTTTCAGTACTAGGAATCAAATATATATTTCAGGTGGATGAATATATCTGAGCATAATCTTGTGAACATTTTATTATAAATCCACATTCATGACATGAATGAATTTAGGGAGTGTATATAAGACACATATATTTCATATTTTGAAAAATCAGGAGGGTGTAAAAAAAAATACATATATATATATATATATATATATATATATATATATATATATATATCACAGATATATTAAAAAGTAGCAATATCTAAATATATATGGGTATCAAAATTTATCTTGAAATATATATCATCCACAGATTAAAAAGTATTCATTTTAGTGAACATGGATTTATGCATAATGTTGTTCAACTAGGAACCTCACCCATAGGTGGAATTTTAAGATCCAAAAGCGTTTAGGAGGAGTGATCTCTTCTCACAATTTGTATCTGCAAAGTTAGCCACCTCACAAAAATGTACGTGTGATACCAGGTAGGATTCTATATGTGCATATAAAAATACATGTGCTGAATAGGCTCCAGAGAAATGGAGACAGAAATTCAGAAATAAGTTAACATTAAAAAGAATGGATAACTATTTCAATTAACAATTGACTATATTTTTAACACCTACCATTTATCATGCAAATAACAAGTCCAACTATACACCATGCCTCCTCTGAACTGCTTGTGTTTCTATAATGTTTCGGTTACTTTCCTCCATTATATTAGGATTAGTAATCAGAGTCTAGTAGGGTGTGAGTTAGTGTCAGGGAATCAGTATATTGAATGAAAAATAGAAAAATGAATCCAATGTGTATGCAAATATGTGGTACACAAAAATCTTCCCACTCTCATCAAGAACAACACCTAGATATCACCTACGCCCCAAGTAACACACAATTAGAGGAGAAGAGTTAGAAAATCCATGACTACATATCTGGAATGGAATACGATCAGGAGTTCACAACCTTGGAAGTGGTAGAGGAGTTTCCAAAAGTAAGGGACAGGGTAAACACTCCACAAACATGGACCTCTGCCTGCCTAAAGACTTCTTGAGAAACTGTCTCTGAGGTTGGGCACTTAAAACATGTGTTGTTGTCAGGAGCTTTAGCTTCCTTTCTAGGGAGACCATCAAAGCTGGGTCTTCATCTCTGTGACCTTGTGGATATGGTTTCTTATTTTCCAATGAACATGAGGCAGCAGTGCTGAATTCTGTCTTTGTAGGTAAACTGTGGCCACGGGGTCTAAGTGTATCCACATGTTGGCTGTGTATCCATTTGGTCATCCTCCACATTTCGTCGTGATTCTTGGTGCTGCACTGGGAATTTAATATTTGCTTCATGGAATACAAGGAGCTCAACTGGAACACAGTGCTGGAGGGAGTTCTGTCATGTGTGGTGGGTCAGGGTCAGCAGGAGAATGCACCAACCAGGTTTCTATCCCACACAGTTTGTCCCCTTGACCATAATAACCTGATTGTTAAGATTTCCCTTAAACCTCTACTTATAAAAAGATGCCTTTACATATAAGGGTCTGCTGGATGCACCATGTCAGCCACAAGCCATTTGGAAGTCAAAGGCAGATCCACAAGGCCCCACGACAGAAGTTTTATCACAAAACTGCACATCTCTGCTGTAGGCCCACTAATCAGCAGGCTTGAACTTACTGGCATCTCTGTTCTACACCATTTTCATGAAACCCAGTCAATCAAGGAACTGTCTGATACACTCATCGTCAGCAACAGTATATCCAAAGGTTCTCCTGTGCAACCTGGTCAAGGGAATTTTAAGAATTTCATGGTATTTATCTAGCCATTATTCAAGCATGAGGTTGGAGGCACTGTGGGTTTCAATTTTTTCAGGAAACATTAAATGGTGAGGAAGCTCATTTCAATGAAACCTCTGGAAAACTCTCACAGGCAAGTCTTCCCAAGGAGTGGCCAAAAGGTCACCGATATCCAGGACTATTGAGGTCTACAATGTGAGGTCCATGTGTGTTTTGATGCTCAAGTATGCCTGCCATGTGTTTTAGAAAAATCATGTGATATCCAGGCTGTGATTCTCAGTGCTCTGTGGAAAGCCACCCTGGACCTAGATCTCAGTTTTTAAGGGCGACTCTCATGTGTAGCCTGCGAAAATCCCAACACAATTCATGGCAATACTTCTCTGAGTTCAGTTACAGAACTCAGTCTCTAAGTCCCCTTGAACTCACACCAGAGTTCAAGACCAGTTGGACCCATTCATTTCTTCCAACCGCCACACAAATGACCAAAATTAAAACCTAAACACTCCCACAAGGCCCTCATGTTCTCCATATAGACACTCATCATAACCTCTGGCTGAATTTTTCCATGAGGGGCACAGCCCAAGACAGTGACCAAAATGAGCACCTTTGGCCCTCATATGCCTAAAGTCAGGGTGGCCTGGACACCATTCCTGTGAACCAGGAGTGATTAAATAGACCTGCCGTTAATACTGCTCTGCTTCTCCATTTTGAGGCCTACTGAATGTCAGGTATAGATTCTTTATGTGGTTTGGAGTCATGAGAAAACCCAAGCACTTCTGCAGGGCTTTGAATAACTCATTTGACCCAAAGGATCCCTATTCTCACTTGATGGAGTCAGGAACATCACAGAAGAAGGCTAGAGACTTCATCCACAATGACTGATCTTTTTGCCATTTTGGTTTTGGATGCACACATGGGATCTTTCTTTAGATCCATCAGGTGCTGAGAATCTAAGCTGGAGCCTCACACAGGGCCAAGTGGCTGATTCAGACACCTCCCTTTCCAAAGCAATTATGCCAAGAGCCACAGGTGATCCTCATTCATTTCCATTTGATAACTGTTTTTTTCAGTCTTCACAAAGGGGTGGCCAGAGGCAAATACCTTCCTGACATTCAGGGCAACAGAACAAAATGTAAGCAAAAGGCCCAAAGCAGGGTATCTCCACTGAGAGTTTCCTAGCCACACTGATATCTGAGTTTTTTGAGATGCTCGCCATGCCAATTCCTTCAGCTATTCAGTACATGGTCATGTCACAGTGATTGGAGGTGGTACATATCATGGATAAAAAACAATGAGCATATTCTGGCTAGTGGCCAGAATTCTGGAAGAAAACAGGAACTTAGGAAGGTTGTAGGTGTTTCCCATTGGTAAGGCAAGCCACAGTCCTTTCATAAATTGGACAGGTTGATTGCTGGGAGGCATTCTACTACACAGGACATATTCATTGATGCATTCTCTTTTCTAATGTCTACAACCACGGACACAGTGGCATACACAGAAATAGAAACACTCACCATGTCAAATGACTTATTAGAAACAGTCCATTCCAAAAGAAATAAATCACGTTTTTTCTACCTATTCTCAGAACATGAGACAAAACCACAAACTGACATCCACACACCCAGGCACCTCCTTCCCCCAAGTAGGTCTGTGACTCTTCTGAGTGTCCTCTGACTGGTAGGCCATATGATGTTCCTCTGAAATGGCCTTTCCTGTCTCAGATCTGGTGTCATTCACCAACTCTGTGAAGTTGTCAGGAGGCAGTGGTGAGCCAATTCCAGTCTTGTCAGGAAAGGCCCCTCTTCAGAGCTTTCTTGGAATTTGGCCACCTTCACATGAAGAGGTACCTAGAAAGACTGATTCTATCCTTGGTAAATCCAAACAAGTGAGACCACTGGGACTTGGACGGGTAATGGCTTTGGGTGCCTGGCTTCCTGGATCCCAAATTCAGAGAATTCCATCACCAAGAAAGTAGGTGAGGTCACTTCCTTCAGGAACTGAATGAGGTCACTGACTTGGCCACCAATATGTCCTAACAGTTGCTTCCTAGGTTCTCATAAGATGGAGGCTTCCCCTACTTCTTGTGACACATTCACAAATTAGAATGGTATAGAAACCATAGGCACCTGGGAACAGCTCTCCACAAATGCCTGCTTTGATCCGACTTCTCTACATTAAGAAGAGAGAGGCTGATTCAGAAACATCCCTTCATCCTGACTAGGTTGTTTGCCATGGAAGATGACTTTTCCTCTCTCAGGTCCTAAATAGCTGCCTAAATCTTCTCCATCGATCATTTCTGCATGGACTTTTGAGGTTCTCAGCAGGTGGAAGATCCCCTACCTTCCTGTATTGTAAGACCAACTCGGTCCCTCCTCTTCTGTAAAGTTAGATTGACGGAACATTGTATGGTTAGGGTTAATAGCATGTTCGATTTTGGTTAGGAATCATTCTGCTGGATGAATAATGGTTTGGGAACCTCTGATACTTATAAGAATATAGACGTGAAATATAAGTACGAAAAAAGAAATCTAGGTAAGATTTGAAGCCCAGAAGGGCATTTGGCGATTGATTGGCATACTAAGCTTGAATTATGTTCTGCACCGAGGTCTCAGATAAATTCATTTACAATGGCATAGGTTGCTGTACCTCAGATGACTGAATTTAGAAGAGATCATCCAGTCCAAAAGGGATAGTCCATAGGATTAGGAAGATTGTCTGTAGGATTAGGAAGAAGAGTGAGTCTAGGAGTTGGACCAAAAGTTCTTTAGCAATAGGGTTTCAGTTAGAGAGTGAATGTAAATGTCAGCACATGTGAAGAGTCAGTCACAATGATGAACTGGGGAAAATATGTAGGAAAGAGAGTAATTATGTATCAATAGAGACATTAGGAAATCAGGCAACATATAAAGTGAGTGATAGGATTAGATATTTTCAACAGGGTTGAGGTTGAATATATAATCTTAGGAAGAAACAATTATTTAGTCACCAATAGGATTGACATTTGAGCGCATTAGGGAACCTAGACATGGAGGTTTTTAGTAATCCATGCTCACTTTAAATTTAGGCTTTAGTACAATCATAAGTGTGACCTTTGCATTTTGTGTCAAGAATATTACTGTGGTAAAATATATATGTAGATAAGATGACATGAGTATTTCTTCCACCAATATGAGGAGCAATATTTTGAAAACTTATAAATTAGTATTGCGGATAAAATATGCGTACCCTGTGTTGATGAATAAGAGATGATGCATGAATAGACCATATTGTGAATAAATTATATAACTGGTTCCAACTTTAAATAATGCATTGAAATTATATTTGAAAATATATAGTAAATCTTATATTGATATATATATACATTCATTCCAACCAGTTATACATCTAATGGTAATATTAGGGTTACGGTTTATCATGAAGAGTGTGTGAGTTTTGCTTCAAAAATGAGTATAGAATCGAAAATAATGTTTTTAGAAAGAAGTCTAGTGAAAAGACCACTTAAGAATCATAGAGGAATACATGTTTTCTGAAAGAGGAAGTGATTGAAAGTGAACCACATGCCTATAAATTTGTGAATTTGTGGATGAAAGGATATATCCTATGATGTCCATAAACTGAAGAAATAGTAATGTACCAGTGTGGAATTAAAATGAACTTAAAAATACATATCATGTCCCATAGGAATCTAACTGCATTGATGTTAAACTTGGTCAGTTACTATAGAAATATTAGGATATATAAGGACCATTCACTGAAGTTAGTTTTCAGTACTAGGAAACAAATATGTATGTCAGGTGGTTGAATATTTCTGAGAATAATCTGTTGAGAGCCACAGCCAAAGGAGCCCCAGCAAACTTGCAGCTGCCAGCAAACTTCCATCTGCCGGCTGATGATTGGCTCACAGCGGCCCCAGCATCATCTAGCTGATTTGCTTCTCTGTGGTGATGCTCATTGAGATGCTCAATGAGCGGTTTCCCCGACCTTTCAGACTGCCAGCGGATGATTGGCTCACAGCGGCCCCAGCAACATCTAGCTGATTGGCTCCTCTGTGGTGATGCACATTGGGCTGGTTCCCTGCCCTTTCAGACCATGGAACTGCTCATTGGGGGACTTTTTGGCTTCGTCCACGTGACCCAGCCAATCGGCCTCAAGAGGAGGAGACTTGTGTTTGAGGGAGAGGCTTGTGGGAAGCCTGTGGTGGCAGTTGGGCTCTGACGGCTTTTCCTGAGGAGCTGTTTTGTTTGGTGTCATCTTGTTGGGTTGTATTATAGTAGAAATACGGGATCAGAAATTAGTAAAAAAAAAAAAAAAACTGAAACAGTGTTCAGTAAATTGTTAGAGGAAGGAGGCATCTCAGTAAAATCAAGAAAAGTCAGGGCATACGTTGATACAATACAAAAATGTAGCCCATGGATTTTTCAGGAGGAGTTGATAAATATATCACAATGGAACCATCATGGTGAAGATTTAAAAAGAATAGGAAAGAAAAGCCCAGAGACTCTGCCAGTTGGCACATTACTATTGTGGACGTTTGTACCTTGTTTGCTTAGTGGAAAGCCTTCAGTTCAGACATTGGTAGAGGAAGGAGAAGACATATTGATTCAAGTAAAACAGAAGGTCTCTCAAGTTAGTCAGATAGAGGAAAAAATTCAAGTAAAAGAAAAGGTCTCTAGAACTAGTCAGACAGAGGAAAAAAATCAAGTAAAAGAGAAGGCCTTTCAAGCCAGTCAGACAGAGGAAGAAAGTGTAAAACAGAAAAAGCCATCAGGGGGAAAGTTACAACAGGAGACTACTACTAACACCTTTCTATCACCAGAGGGTGTAAGTGTCCAACCAACAGCACAACCTCTACAGGAGACTGCTACTTACACCTTTCTATCACCAGAGGAAGTAAGTGTCCAACTAACAAGGCCACCTCCATATGCTGGGAGGCCCCCAAACCCCACAGTTGATAGTTGGAATCCTGAGACAAGATCTCAAATATTAACATGCCCAGTATTTGAGGCAGGAGGGCAGTGAGATTACCATGCTTTAAATTTCAAAACAGTGAAGCAGCTAATAGAGGCTGTAACCACCTATGGTCCTCAAGCACCCTTCACTGTAAGCATTATCAAATCCATTAACAACATGAACATGAAGCCAGCAGATTGGGCTAATATGTGTAAAGCTGTGATAAATGGAGGAAATACCTGTTATGGAAGATTGCCAATGAGGAATTTTGCAAGGAGACGGCTAGGCAAAATGCAGCAGCTAGTTATCCTCAGAGAAATCTAGATATATTGTTAGGAAAGGGACCTTATGAGGATCAGCAGCAGCAATGTGCATATGATCCTGGTGTATATGCACAGATTGCTATAGATGCAATTAAGGCATGGAAGACTTTTCAAGGAAATGGAGGTTTACAAGGTCAGTTATCTAAGGTAATACAAGGAGCTAATGAACCTTATGCTGAATTTGTAGATAGGCTTATTCAAACAGCTACCAGAGTTTTTGGAAATAAACAACAAGCAATGCCATTACTAAAACAACTGGCTTATGAGCAAGTGAATCGTTGGTGCAAAGATATCATTAGACCATGGAAACATGAAGATTTAAACACATATATTAAATTATGTAGAGACATTAAAGAACAAGAGCAAGTCGTGGAAGCTGCAGTAAAACAGGCTTTAGATGCCAGAGACATTAATGAACAAGGGCAAATTGTGGCAGCTGCAGTAAAACAGGATTTAGATGCCAGGCCAAGAACATGCTACAATTGAGAAAAAACAGGACATTTTAAAAGGAATTGTCCCATAGGAGGAGGGTTTAACAAAACTAGGTATCAAAGGAGTAGAATACCAGGTATTTGTCCACAATGCCGTAGAGGGAGACTTTGGGCTAATGAATGCTGTTCTCAAACCACCATAGAGGGTACACCATTATCAAAAAACGAACAAGGACCAGGTGTTTATCCACAATATCGTGGACAAAAACATGGAGCTCCATTGCCAAAAAATGGACAAGGGGGCTCAATTCTCCGGGGCCCAAAACCACAAATATACGCAGCACTGGAGAAACCCATCAACCACATCAGGGTAGTGCCCAGGACACATTGTCCATCAGATCCCTCATCAGACAAACCAGAGGGAGCGCAGGGTTAGACATCTGTGCCTCTGCCAGAGCAGTACTAACTGCAGAGATGGGAGTTCAATTCATTTCCACAGGGGTAAAAGGACCTCTTCCCAAAGGAACAGTAGGCTTATTATTGGGACGCAGCTCTTCTTCTCTAAAAGGACTTATGATAAGTCCTGGGGTAATTGATCTCGACTATGAAGGTGAAATAAAAATTATAGCCAGTTCTCCAAAGGGTATATCAGTAATTTCACCAGGAGATAGAATAGCACAGTTACTAATAATACCCAGCCTACGTGAAAAATTTTCCAGTCGTACTGTAGAAAGAGGTTCCAAATGATTAGGCTCCACAGGTGTAGATTGGGCTATGCTTTCTTTAAATTTAGATTCTGGCCCCATGCTAAAACTAAATATTCAAGGGCATGAATTTAATGGGCTACTGGATACAGACGCAGACCTTAGCATCATCTCTCGTCAAGAATGGCCAAAAATTGGCGATTACAACAAGCCACTCAAACGCTTCGAGGCCTAGGAGTAGCGTATAATCCCCATAGAAGTGCAATGGTATTAGATTGGAAGGATCCTGAAGGATGTGAAGGAACTCTACAGCCATATGTATTGGATCATCTTCCCGTAAATTTATGGGGACGAGATAGTCTCCTGGACTCATTGATATTTTTTTTCGGATTCGGTATTGCCAGTCAATCGGGTTTTGCCGGCTCCTCAGTCCTGGTCTCAGTGTTGGACGTCCATTGCCTGTCTTCATTGCCTTGTCTTGTCTGTGTCATGTTTCATTGCTTTAACTGTTTGTGTATCTTTCATTATGGGACAGAGCACTTCAATGCCTCTGTCCCTGATACTTAATCACTGGACCAAAGTCCACTTAAGGGCTCAGAATCTTTGTTTTTCAGTAAAGCGCCGGATGTGGCAGACTCTCTGTGCTTCAGAATGGCCCACCTTTGGATTTGGATTACCCCTAGAAGGATCTTTCTACTTCCCACTAATTTAAAAAAGTCAGAGATATTGTCTTTCAGCCGGTGCTACATAGCCATCTGGATCAACAGCCATATATCTTAACTCGGCGGGAACTCTGCATATCTCCTCCTCCATGGGTGAAGCCTTTCCTTGTCACTGCCCCCACTCTGACTCCTTCCCCCAGGAACTCTCAAATCCTCTGATCCTCCTCCTCCTACACCCTCTGTTCTCCCTGAGTCACCAGATTTCACTCTACTGGAGTCTCCTTCCCCTCCTTATCCCCTGCCCTTGTCCCCCAAAATCCAACACCCTCTAAGTGATTCCCCTGCTGCTGACTCAGCCTCTCCTCCATTGGAGGAAGCTATGCCGGCCCAGCGCCCTCCAGATAATTCCTTTGCGGCACACACAGCACCTCTTCCCTTGGAAGAAGCTGTACCATCTAAAGGAACTCGCTGGCGGTGAATGATTGAAAACCCTGGAACTCTTGGGATGCTCCCCCTCCATCCCTATGGGCCAATGATTGACGATGGCCACGGGGAAAAAATGCAAGCCTACCAGTATTAGCCTTTCTCCTCGTCAGACCTATATAACTTAAAAAAATTATAATCCCCCTTTTTCTGAGGACCCCACCAGGCTCTCAGGTCTGGTTGAGTCATTGATGTTTTCACACCAGCCTACTTCGGATGACTGCCAAAAACTCCTAGGGATTCTCTTCATGAGAGAGGAACAACAGTGAATCCTCCAGGAAGCTAGAAAAAAAATCCCTCAAACAAGATCTGCGTCCGACACAACTTCCCAAGATAATCAAAGGCGGCTTTCACTTGAACCCACCCAACTGAGACCCCAAAATCTTTGAAGGTAGCGAGCATCTGTCCCCTTATCACCGGGCTCTAATAGTGTGTCTCCAAGCAGCCGCTAGCGACAAAGTAATTTGGCCAAGGTAAGAGAGATTATTCAAGGGCCTGATGATTCTCCCACTATGTTTCTAGAGAGAATTATGGAGGCATATTGGAGATATACTCCTTTTTATCCTCAGGCAGAGAATCAAAGGCATCTGTCACGATGGCCTTTATTGGGCAAACTGGCTTGGATATTAAAACAAAGTTACAAAGCTAGATTGATTACAAGATATGACTTTCAGAGATTTAGTCAGAGAAGCCAAGAACGTATACTATAAGAGAGAAACTGAGGAAGAGAACGGAGCAAGGGGAGGATAAAAGAAACAAAAGGCAGACTAAGGCGTTGACTAAGGTCCTGGTCACAAAAACAAATAGGCCAGAAATTAAGAAACAGGTAGACAAGAAGGGATAACATTGGCCCATGCCAGAGGCCACCCTGGCCTCAGATCAATGTGCCTACTCTAAAGAAAAAAGGACACTGGGCCAAAATTGCCCTAAAAAGCGACAGCCACACCAGCCAGCCATTCTGACTCTGGAGGATGACTAAGAAAGTCGGGGCTGAGATTCCCTCCCCAAGCTCAAGGTAACTTTTGAAGTGTTTCAAAAGTGATTATGGAAATCGAAAATAATGTGTTAGGAAAGAAGTCTCATGAAAAGATCAGTCAAGAAACATGGATGAATACATGTGTTCTGAAGCACGAAGTGAATGAAAGTCGGACAAATGCGTATAAATTTGCTAACTTGTGGATGAAATATATATCCTATGATGTGCATAAAGTGAATAAATAGTAATGTAGAAGTGTTGAATAAAATTGAACATCAAAATACACATCATGTCCCATAGTAATCTACTTGAATTGATGTTAAACAGGGTCAGTTACTGTAGAAATGTTAGGATATGTTTGCACCATTCAAAGAAGTTAGTTTTCAGTGCTAGGAAACAAATATGTATTTCAGGTGGATGAATATTACTGAGAATAATCTTGTGAAAAGTTGATTAAAAATCCAAATACATCAATATGAATGAATTTAGGGAGTGCATAATAAGACACATGTTTTATATATATATATAAAATAGCAATATATATGCCAATTGAAATTCATCATGAAATATATATCATCATCATTTCCAAAAATATTCATTTTAATGAATATGGATTTTTATATAAGTTTGTTCAAATAGGAAGCTCACCCATGGGTTGAATTTTCAGTTCCAACATTGTTTAGGAGGAGTGATCACTTCTCACAATTTGTATGTGCCATGTCAGCCACCTCACGAGAATGTACGTGTGACACCAGGTAGGATTCTATATGTGCATATTTAAACACATGTGCTGAATAGGCTACTGAGAAAGGAAGACAGTAATTCATATATTTGTTAACTTTAAAAACACATGTAGAACTATTTCAATTAAAAATTGACTAGATTTATAACTCCTACCCTATATATTTCAAAAGGCATGTCCAACTATACACCATGCCTCCTCTGAAATGCTTGTATTTCTATTATGTTTGGGTTATGTTTCTCCATCACATTAGGATTAGTAGTCAGAGTCTAGTAGGGAATGGGTTAGTGTCAGGGATTTAGTATTTCAAATATATGCTGCACAAAAATCTTCCCACTCTCATTCAGAACAATGCCTAGACATTACCCTCGTCCCAAGTAAGACACAATTAGAGGAGAAGAGTTAAAAATTCTGTGAATACATATCTGGAAATGAATATTCTCATGAGTTCACAACCTTGGAGGTCGTAGAGGAGTTTCCAAAAGTATGGGACAGTGTAAGCACTCCACAAACATGGAGCTCTGCTGCCCTAAAGACTTCTTGAGAAACTGCCTCTGAGGTTGGGCACTTGAAATATATGTTTTCGTAAGGAGCTTTCTTTGTACTGAGACCATCAAAGCTGGGTGTGCATCTATGCGACCTGGAGGACATGGTTTCATATTTTCCAATGAACATGAGGCAGCAGTGCTGAATTCTCTCTATGTAGGTAAACTGTGTCCACTGGGGCCTAAGTGTCTCTGCGTGTGGACTGTGAAGCCATTTGGTCATCCTCTACTTTTCCTGGTGTTTCTTGCTGCTGCACTGGGAGTTTGGTATTTGCTTATTAAGTAAAAAAAGATCACCTGGGACACAGTGCTTGAGGGAGTTCTGTCACGTGTGGTGGGTCAGGGTCTGCAAGAGAATATACCAACAATGCTTCTATTCCACAAAGCTTTTCCCCTTGACCATAGCAACATAATTCTCAACATTTCCCTGAAACCTCTCTATATAACAAGATGCCGTTACATATAAGGGTCTGGTGGTTGTACCATGTCAGTCACAAGGCATTTCGGAGCCAATGGAAGATCAACATGGCCCCACCACAGATGTTTCATCACACACCCCCCCTCCACTGCTCTAGGCCCACTACTCAGCAGGCTCCAATTTACTGGCATCTCTGTTCTACACCATTTTGATGAAACCTAGTCAATCAAGGTGCTGTCTGGTATACTCATGATCAGCAACCGGTTTTCCAAATTTTCTACAGTGCCACCTGGTCATGGAAATTTCAATAATTTTATTGTATTTATCTAGCCATTTTTCACGGATGAAGTTGGAGGCACTGTGGATTTCAATTCGTACAGGAACCATTAAATGATGAGAAACCTCATTTCAATGAAAGCTCTGTAGAACTGTTACAGACAAGGCTTCCCAGGGAGTGGCCAAAATGTCACATAAAATCAGACCCATTGAGGTCTACAATGTGAGGTCCATGTGTGTTTTGACTGTCACCCGTGCCTGCCAAGTCTTTCAGAAAAAAAAATCATGTGATATCCTGGCTGAGATTCCCAGTGCTCTGTGGAAAGCCACCCTGGGCCTAGATCTCAGTTTCCAAGGGAGACTCTCATGCGTGCCCTCCTAGAATCCCAACACAATACATGGCACAAGTTCTCTGAGATCAGATCCAGAATGCACTCTCTAAGTGTAATCACACCAGAGTTCAAGCCCATGTGGACCCAGGCATCTCCTTTAACTGCCACACAATGACCACAATTAAAACCAAAACACTCCCACATGGCCCTCATCTGTTTCCATATAGATACTCATCATAACCTCTGGCTGGAGGTTTCCCTGAGGGGCGCAGTCCAAGACAGTGTCCAAAATAAGCTCCCTTGCCCCTCATTTGCCTAAAGTCAGGGTGGCCTGGACATACTTCCTGTGAACCAGGAGTGATCAAATAGGCATGCCATTAATACTGCAGCGCTTCTTCAATTTGAGGCCTACTGAGTTAGAGGTATAGATTGTTTATGTGAATTAGAGTCATGAGAAAACCCAAGCACCTCTGCAGGGCTTTGAAGAACTCAATTGACACAAAGGATCCCTATTCTCACTTGATAGAGGTCAGGAACCTCACAGAGGAAAGCGAGACTTTATCCACAATGACTGGTCTATTTGCCATTTTGGTTTTAGATGCACACATGGGATCTTTCTTTAGATCCATCTGGTGCTGAGAATCTAAGCCACAAACTCACACAGGGCCAAGATGCTAATTCAGACACATCCCTTTCCAAAGCAATTAAGCAAAGAGCCACAGGTGATGCCCATTCATTTCCATTTGAAAACTGTTTACTTCAGGCTTCACAAAGGGGTGGCCAGAGCAAGAACTTCCTGACATTCAGTTCAACAGAACAATATATAAGCAAAATGCCCAAAGCAGGGTTTTTCCACTGAGAATTTCCTGGTCACACTGATATCTGAGTTTTTTGAGATGCTCGCCATTCCCTTCAGCTATCCAGTACATGACCATGTCACAGAGCTTGGAGGTGGTACATATGTTAGACACAAAACCATGAGCCAATCCTGGAGAGTGAACAGAATTCATGAAGAAACCTGGAAATTAGGAATGTAGTAGGTTATGCCCATCTTTAAGTAAAGCCGCAATCCATTCATAAATTGGGCAGGATGAAATGGGAAGCTTTCTACTAGACAGGACACATCCATTGATGCACTCTCTTTTCTAATGTCTACAACCACGGACACCATGGGATACACAGACATAGAATCACTCGCCTTTTCAAACGACTTACGAGAAACAGTTCACTCCAAAACATACAAACCACCTTTCCTTCCTATTCTCACAACATGAGACAAAATCACAAACTCACAACCACACCCACAAAGGCACCTCCTTACCCTAAGTAGGTCTGTGACTCTATGGAGTGTCCTCTGACTGGTGGGCCACACAATGTTCCCCCGAAATGTCCTGTCCTGTCTCAAATATGGTCTCCTTGGCCAACTCTATGAAGTTGTCAGGAGCCAGCAGTGGGCCACTACCTGCTTTTTCAGGAAAGGCCCCTCTTCAGAGCTGTCCTGGCTTTTGGCCATTCTAACATCAGTAGGTACAAAGAAAGACTGACTCTGTCCTTGGTAATTCCAAACAAGTGAACCCACTGGGACTGGTACTGGGACTGGCTCTGTGTGCCTGGCTTCCAGGATCCCAAGTTCAGAGAGTTCCATCACCAAGGGAGAAAGGTGAGGTCACTTCCTTCAGGAACTGAATTAGGTCACTGCCTTGGCAACCACTTTATCCTAACAGTTGCTTCCAAGTGTCTCATTAAATGGAGGCTTCCCCTACTTCCTGTGAAACATTCACAAGTTAGAATGGTATATCAACCATAGGAACCCGGTAATAGCTCTCCACAGAGGCCTGGTTTGGTCCATCTCCTCTACATTGAGAAGAGAGGTTCTGATTCAGACACATCCCGTCATCCTGACCAGGTATTTTGCCATGGAAGATTACTTTTGCTTTCTCAGGTCCTCCATAGCTGACTACATATTCTCCAGGGATCATTTCTGCATTGAACTTGTGGTTCTAAATAGGTGAAAGATCCCCTACATTCCTGTATTGTAAGACCAACTCTGTCCCTGCTCTTCATTAAATTTACATTGAGGGAACAGTGTATTGTTAGGGTTAATAAAATGTTTGATTTGGGTTAGAAATCATTCTGCTGGATGTATAATGGTACTGGGAACCTGGGATATTTTTAAAAATATAGAGGTGAAATATATAAATGAAAAAAGGAAGTCTAGGTAATTTTGAAGCCCAGAGAGGCAATGGGCCCTTCATTGGGATACTTAGCTTTGATTTATGTTGTGCACAGATATCTCAGATAAATCGATATGCAATGGCATAGGACCTTGTACCTTGGATGATTAAAATTCGAAGAGAACATCCAGTCAAAAAGGGATAGTCGGTAGGATTAGATAGATATTCGGTAGGTTAACAAAGAGTGAGTATAGGATTTGGAACAAAAGTTCTTTAGCAATAGGGTTTGGGTTAAAGTGTGAAAGTAAATATCAGCACACTTGAAGGGTCAGTCACAATGATGAACAGGGGAAAATATGTAGGAAAGCAGATATCAATAGAGATATTACAAAATCAACAAGTGGGCCAAGGACCTGAACAGACACTTCTCAGAAGAAGACATACAATCAATTAATAAGTACATGAAAAAATTCTCACCTTCTCTAGCAGTCAGAGAAATGCAAATCAAAACCACCCTAAGATACCATCTCACTCCAGTAAGATTGGCAGCCATTAGGATGTCAAACAATAATAAGTGGTGGCAAGGATGTGGGGAAAAGGGTACACTTGTACATTGCTGCTGGGACTGCAAAATGGTGCGGCCATTATGGAAAGCAGTATGGAGATTCCTGGGAAAGCTGGGAATGGAACCACCATTTGACCCAGCTATCGCCCTCCTTGGACTATTCCCTGAGGACCATAAAAGAGAATGCTATAGGGATACTGCCACATCAATGATCATAGCAGCACAATTCACAATAGCCAGACTGTGGAACCAACCTAGATGCCCTTCAATAGATGAATGGATAAAAATAATGTGGCATCTATACACAATGGAGTATTATGCAGCACTAAAAAATGACAAAATCATGGAATTTGCAGGGAAATGGATGGCATTAGAGCAGATTATGCTAAGTGAAGCTAGCCAATCCTTAAAAAACAAATGCCAAATGTCTTCTTTGATTTAAGGAGAGCAACTAAGAACTGAACAGAGGGAAAGAGCATGAGGAAAATATTAACATTAAACTGAGACAAGTGATGGGAGGGAAAGGGAGAGAGAAGGGAAATTGCATGGAAACGGAAGGAAACCCTCATCGTTATACGAAATCACATATACAAGGTTGTGAGGGGAAAGGGGGGGGAGGGAGAGAATGGAACAATAACAGATGAGGTAGAGAGGGAAGATGAAAGGGGAGGGGAGGAGGGATAGTAGGGGATAGGAAAGTCAGCAGAATACAACAGTCACTAATATGGCATTATGTAAACATTGTGAATGTGTAACTGATGTGATTCTGCAATCTGTATTTGGGATAAAAAAGGAAATGCATAACTCACTTGAATCAAATGTATGAAAGATGAAAAAAAAATTAAAAAAGTACTAAATTGGCTCATCGTAACAATAAAAAAAGAGATATTACAAAATCAGGCAAAGTATAAAGTGAGTGATATGATTAGATATTTGCAACAGGGTTGATTTTGAATATATAATCTTAGGAAGAAACAAATATGTAGTCACCAATAGGATTGATATTTGAGAGCATTAGGCAACCTGAACATGGAAGTAATCCATGTTCACTTTCCATTTAGGCTTTAGTACAATAATAATTGTGAACTTTGCATTTTGTGTCCAGAATATTACTGTGATAAAATGTATATGTAGATTAGGTGACATCAGTATTTCTTTCACCATTTCTGTGAGTAATATTTTGAAGACATATACATAAGTATTGGTTGTACAAAAAGCTGTACCCTGTGTCTATGTATATACAGATAATGCATGAATAGACCATACTGTGAATAAATAGTATAGCTGGTTCCACTTTAAATAATGGATTGAATTCATATTCACAAAGGAGTGTTCTGAGGCAAAAACCTTCCTGAAATTCAGGGCAACAGAACAATAGGTAAACAAAACGCACAAAGCAGGGTTTTTCCACTGAGACTTTCCTGGTCACACTGATATCTGAGTTTTCCTAGATGCTCGCCTTTCCCTTCAGCTATCCAGTACATAGCCATATCACATAGCTTTGAGGTAGTACATATCTTGGTCACAAAACAATGAGGCAATTCTGGAGAGTGTCCAGAATTCAGGATGTAAACAGAAACTTTGGAAGATAGCAGGTTTTGCCCTTCAATAAGGAAAGTCGCAGTCCATTAATAAATCGGGCAGGATGAATGTTGCGAAGCTTTCTCCTAGACAGGACACATCCATTGATGCATTTTCTTTTCTAATGTCTACAACCACGGACAGAGTGGGATACACAGACATAGAAGCACTCGCCTTGTCAAAGGACTTACTAGAAACAGTCCACGCCAATTCAAACAAACAGCCTTTCTTACATCTTCTCAGAACATGAGAAAAAAACCATACACACACCTACACCCACAAAGGCACCTCCTTTGTGGAGTGTCCTCTGAATGGTGGGCCATACTATATTCGCCAAAAATGGCCTGTTGTATCTCAAATCTGGTATCCTTGGCCAACTCTGTGCAGTTGTCAGGAGCCAGCGGTGAACCAATACCTGCTTTCTCAGGAAAGGCCTTTCTTCAGAGCTTTCCTGGCATTTGGCCATCCTCACATCTGTTGGTACTAAGAAAGACTGACTCTGTCCTTGGTAAATTGAAACAAGTGAGACCACAGGGACTGGGACTGCAACTGGCTCTGGGTGCCTCTCTTCCTGGATCCCAAGTTCAGAGAGTTCCATCACCAAGGAAGTGAAGTGAGGTTACTTCCTTCAGGAACTGAATGAGGTCACTGCCTTGGCAACCTCTTTGTCCTAACAGTTACTTCTAAGGGTCCCATGAGATGGAGTCTGTCCCTACTTTCTGTCACACTTTCACAAGTTAGAATGGTATATCAACCATTGGCACCTGGGAAGAGCTCTCCACACAGGCCTGATTTGGTCCATCTTCTCTACATTTAGAAGATATAGGTTGATTCAGACACATCCATTCATCCTGATCAGGTTGTTTACCATAAAAGATGACTTTTCCTCTCTCAGGTCCTTCATAGCTGCCTACATCTTCTCCAGGGATCATTTCTGCATGGACCTTTGATGTTCTCAGAAGGTGGAAGATCCCCTCATTCCTGTATTGTAAGACTAACTCTGTCCCTCCTCTTTTGTAAAGTTAGATTGAGGGAAGAGTGTATGTTTAGGGTTAATAACATGTTTGATTTGGGTTAGGAATCTCTCTGCCCCATGAATAATGGTATTGGGAACCTGTGATATTTACAAGAATATATAGGTGAAATGTAAGTATGAAAACAAAAATCTAGGTAAGATTCGAAGTCAGAAGGGCATTGGGTCCTTGAGTGGGATTCTTAGGTTTGAATTATGTTCTGCATATATGTCTCCGATAAATTGAAATACAATGGTTTAGGACCTTATACCTTGGATGATTAATTGTCGAAGAGAACATCGAGTCAAAAAGCAATAATCAGTAAGATTAGGAAGAGAGTCAGTAGGTTTAGAAATAAAAGTGAGTATAGGATTTAGACCAAAATTTCTTTAGCAATAGGGTCTCGGGTAGACATTGAATGTAAATGTCAGCATATGTGAAGTGTCAGACACAATGATGAACTGCGGAATATATGTAGGAAAGCAGATATCAATAGAGATATAAGGAAATCAGGCAAAGTATAAACTGAGTGATAGAATTAGACATTTTCAACAGCCTTGAAGTTGAATATATAATCTTAGAAAGAAACAAATATGTAGTCACCAATAGGATTTACATTTGAGAGCATTAGGCAACCTGGACATGGTTGTTTTTAGTAATTCATGCTCACTTTCCATTTAGGCTTTGATACAATCATGAGTGTGACCTTTGTTTTTTGTGTCCTGAATATTACTGTGATAAAAAAAAGAAATATATATATATATATATATATATATATATATATATATATATATATATATATATATATATATACACACGCACACACACACACATATATAGATAGATAAGGTGACATGAATATTTCTTTTACCATTTCTGGGAGCAATGTTTTGAAGAGGTATAAATTAGTATTGGGGGAACAAAGAGGTGTACACTGTGTCTATGAATATAGAGATAATGCATTAATAGACCATACTGTGAATAAATAACATACCTGGTTCCAACTTTAATAATGGATTGAATTGAAATGTGAAAATGTACAGGAAATCTTATATTGATATACACACATTCATTCCAACCACTTATACATCTAATGGTAATATTAATGTTATGGTTTATCTTGAAGAGTGTGTGGGTTTAGCTTCAAAATTGATTATGGAAATCGAAAATAATGTGTTTGGAAAGAAGTCTCATGAAAAGACCAGTCAAGTAACATGGAGGAATACATGTGTTCTGAAGCAGAAAGTGATTAAAAGTGAAACAAATTCCTATAAATTTGTGAACTTGTGAATGAAATATATATCCTATGATGTGCAAAAACTGAAGAAATAGTAATGTACCAGTGTTGAATTAAAATGAACATCAAAATAGACATCATGTCCCCTAGGAATCTATTTGCATTGATGTTAAACTGGGTCAGTTACTGCAGAAATATTAGAATTTGTAAGCACCATTGATTGAAGTTAGTTTTCATCACTGGGAAACAAATATGTATTTCAGGTAGATGATTTTTTCTGAGAATAATCTTATGAAATGTTGATTATAAATCCACATACATGAACATGAATGAATTTATGGAGTGTATATAAGACACATATATTTCATATTTTATAAAATCTGTAGAGTGTATATATATATATATATATATATATATATATATATATATATACAAAAAAACCCACAAAAATTCATTAAAAAGTATCAATATATATGCCAATCGTAATTCATCATGTAATATATATCATCCACAGAAGCAAAAATATTTATTTTACTAAACATGGGTTTATGTATAATATTGTTCTAATAGGAAGCTCACCCGTAGTTTGAATTTTCAGTTCCAACAGCGTTTAGGAGCACTGATCTCTTCTTACAATTTGTTTCTGCCAAGTCAGCCAACTCATTAAAATATACGTGTGATACCAAGTAGGAATCTATATGTGCATATAAAAATTACAAGTGCTGAGTAGGCTACAGAGAAAGGGAGACAGGAAATCACATATTTGTTAACTTTAAAAACGCATGGAGAGAGCTGGGGATGTGGCTCAAGTGGTAGCGTGCTCGCCTGGCATGCGTGCGGCATGGGTTCGATGCTCAGCACCACGTGAAAACAAAGATGTTGTGTCCGCCGATAACTAAAAAATAAATATTATAGAATTCTCTCTCTCCTCTCTCACTCTCTCTTAAAAAAAACACATGGAGGACTATTTCAATTAAAAATTGAGTAGATTTATAAAACCGACCCTTTATCATGCAAGATGGAAGTCCAACTATACACCATGCTTCCTCTGAACTGCTTGTATTTTCATTCTTTTGGGGTATTTTTCTCCATCATATTAGGATTAGTAGTCAGAGTCTAGTAGGGTATGAGTTAGTGTCAGGGATTCAGTATTTCGAATGGAAAATTGGAAAATGGATCAATGTGTATGCAAATGTGTACTACAAAAAAATTTTCCCACTCTCATTCAGAACAATGCCTTGACATTACCTTCACCCCAAGTAAGACACAATTAGAGGAGAAGAGTTAGAAAATCTTTGAATACATATCTGAAATTGAAAATGCTTAGGGTTCACAACCTTGGAGATTGTAGAGGAGTTTCCAAAAGTAAGGGACAGTGTAAAAACTCTACAAACATGGAGATTTGCCTGCCTAATGACGTCTGGAGAAACTGCCTTTAGGTTATGCACTTGAAATATATGTTGCTGTCAGGAGCTTTAGCTTCCTTTCTAGTGAGACCATCAAAGCTGGGTCTTCATCTCTGTGATCTGGAGGACATGGTTTATAATTTTCCAATAAAACATGAAGCAGCAGTGCTGAATTCTTGCTTTGTAGGTAATCTGTGGCCACTGGGGGCTAAGTGTCTCCCCATGTGGACTGCGAAGCCATTTCATCATCCTCCACTTTTCATAATGTTTCTTCCTGCTGCACTCGGAGTTTGGTATTTGCTTCACGAAATACAAGGAGTTCAACTGGGACACCGTGCTGCAGCGAGTTCTGGCACGTGTGGTGGATCAGGGTCTGCAGGAGAATGCACCAACAGGGCTTGTATACCACATAGGATGCCCCCTTGACCATAGCAACCTGATTCTGAACATTGCCTTGAAACCTCTCCATATAACAAGTTGCCTTTACATATAAGGGTCTGCTCGCTGCACCATGTCAGTCACAAGCCATTTGGAAGCCAATGGCAGATCCACATGGCCCCACCTCAGATGTTTTATCACACATTTGCTCACTACTGCTCTAGGCCCACTACTCAGCAGGATCCAAATTACTGAGATCTCTGTTTTACACCATTTTCATCAAAACCAGTCAATCAAGGCACTGTCTGGTACACTCGTGATCAGCAACAGGACATCCAAAGGTTCTTCATTGCCACCTGGGCATTGGAATTTCAAAAATTTCATGGTATTTATCTAGCAAATTTTCAATTATGAAGTTGGAAGCACTATGGCTTTCAAATCATTCAGGAATCATTCAATGGTGAGGAAGCTCATTTCAATGAAAGCTTTGGAGAACTCTCACAGGCAAGGCTTCCCAAAGAATGGCCTAAAGGTCACATTAATCCAGGCCCATCGAGGTCTACAATTGAGGTCCATGTGTGTTTTGACTAGCAAATATGGCTTCCAAGTCTTCCAGAATAAAATAATGTGATATCCTGGCTGAGATTCCCAGTGCTCTGTGGAAAGCCACCCTAGGACTAGATCTCAGTTTCCAACGGAGACTCTCATGTGTGGCCTCCTAAATTCCCAACACAATTCGTGGCAATACTTCTTTGATGATTGATCCAGAACTCAGTGTTTAAGGGGAATGACACCAGAGTTCAAGCCCAGGTGGATCCAGTCATCTCTTCCAACTGCCACATGAATGACTACAATTAAAACCAAAACACTCCCACATGGTCCTTACCTTCTTCCATATAGACACTCATCATTACCTCTGGCTAGAGTTTTTCATGTGGGACGCATCCCAAGAGAGTGTCCAATATAATCTTCCTTGCCCCTCATTTGCCTAAAGTCAGGGTGGCATCGTCACCCTTCCTGTGAACCTGGAGTGATCCAATAGGCCTGCCATGAATACTGCTCTGCTTCTTAAATTTGAGTCCTACTGACTCTCAGGGATAGATTCTTTAAGTGATTTGGAGTCACAAAAAAACACAATCACCTCTGCAGTTCTTCAAAGAACTCATTTGACTTAAAGGATCCCTATTCTCACTTGACAGAGGTCAGAATCCTAACAGAGGAAGGCAAGAGACTCATCAACAATGACAGATTTTTGGCCATTTTGGTTTTGATTGCACACATGGAATCTATCCTTAGATCCATCATGTGCTGAGAATCTAAGCCACAACCTCATACAGGGCCAAGAGGCTGATTTAGACACATCCTTTTACAAGCAATTAAGCAAAGAACCACAGGTGATGCCCATTCATTTCCATTTGAAAATTGTTTTCTTCAGGCTTCACAAAGGGGTGGCCTGAGGCAAAGACCTTCCCGACATTCAGGACAACAGAACCATAGGTAAGCAAATGAACCAAAGCAGGATTTCTCCACTGAAAATTTACTGGTCACACTGATATCTGAGTTTTCTAAGATGTTCCCATTCTCTACAGCTATCAAGTATATAGACATGTCTCAGAGCTTGGAGGTGGTACATATCTTGGAAACAAAACCATGAGCCTATTCTGGAGAGTGGCCAGAATTCAGGAAGAAAACAGGAACTTAGGAATTTAGTAGGTGTTGCCCATCCATAAGGCAAACCACAGTCCATTCTTTAATTAGGCAGGATGAATGCTGGGAAGTTTTCTACTAGACAGGACACATCCTTTGATGCCTTCTCTTTTCTAATGTCTACAACCACGGACACAGTGGGATACTCAGACATAGAAACACTAGCCTTGTCAAACGACTTACTAGAAACAGGCCACTCCAACCCAAACAAACAGCCTTTCCTACCTATTCTCAGAACATGAGAGAAAACCACAAACTCACTCCACACCCACAAAGGCACCTCCTTAACCCAAGTAGGTCTGTGACTATCCGGAGTGTCCTCTAACTGGTGGGCCATACTATGTTCCCCTGAAATGGCCTGCCCTTTCTCAGATCTGGTCTCCTTTGCCAACTCTGTGAAGTTGTCAGGAGCCAGCGGTGAACCAATACCTGCTTTCTCAGGAAAGGCCCCTCTTCAGAGATCTTCTGCCATTTGACAATCCTCATATCAGTCGGTACCAAGGAAGACTGACTCTGTCCTTGGTAAATCCAAACAAGTGAGACCACTGGGACTGGGACTGGGACTGGCTCTGGGTGCCTGGCTTCCTGCATCACAATTTCAGAGTTTTTGATGACCAAGGAAGAGAGGTGAGGTCACTTCCTTCAGGAACTGAATGAGGTCACTACCTTGGCCACCACTTTGTCCTAACAGTTGCTTCGAAAGGTCCCATGAAATGGAGGCTGCCCCTACTTCCTTTGACACTTTCACAAGTTAGAATGGTATATCAACCATAGGCACCTGGAAACCGCTCTCCACACAGGCATGGTTTGATCAGTTCTCTACATTAAGAAAGGAGAGGCTGATTCAAACACATCTCTTCATACTGACCCGGTTGTTTGCCATGGAATATGACTTTTTCCCTCTTAGGTCCTTCATAGCTGCCTGCAACTTCTTAAGGGTATAATTTCTGCATGGTCCTTTGATGTTCTCAGCAGGTGGGAGATCCCCTACATTACTGTATTGTAAGACAAACTCTGTCTCGGCTCTTCTGTAAAGTTAGTTTGAGGGAACAATGTATGGTTAGGCTTAATAACATGTTTGATTTGAGTTAGGAATCATTCTGCTTAATGAATAATGGTATTGGGAACTTGCGATATTTACAAGAATATATTGGTGAAATATAAGTTTGAAAACAGAAATCTAGATAAGATTTGAATCCAGGAAGGGCATTGGGCTGTTGATTGGGATACTTAGCTTTGAATTATGTTCTGCAAAGATGTCTCAGATAAATCAATATACAATGGCATAGGACCTTGTACCTTGGATGATTGATTGTCGAAGTGATCATCCAGTCAAAAAGGGATAGTCTTTAGGATTAGGAAGATAGTCGGTATGTTAGAAAAAAGAGTAATATAGGATTTGGACCAAAAGTTCTTTAGCAATAGGGTTTCGGATAGAGAGTGAATGTAAATGTCAGCACATGTGAAGAGTCAGTCACAATGATGAACTGGGGAAAATATGTAGGAAAGCAGATATCAATAGACATTAGGAAATCAGACAAAATATAAAGTGACTGATAGGATTAGTCATTTTCAACAGGGTTGAGGTTGAATATATTATCTTAAGAAGAAACAAATATGTAGTCACCAATAGGATTGATTTGAGAGCATTAGGCAACCTGGACATGGATGTGTTTAGTAATCCATGCTCACTTTCCATTTAGGCTTTGGTGAAAGGTTAATAAAATAGGTACTTGTTACTTACTGTTTTTCTGTATGCTTAACAAAACACTGTTGAAGTCTTGAGGACTGTTTGCTAATCTTGTTTCCAGAATGTGCTGTCCCCAACTGCCAAACTGCAAATGTATACCCTCACCCGTTTGCACGCAAACCACCCACTTGCCCTGACCCATCAATAAACTTCCCTCCCTGCCCTCTCCAAGGAAAGCATATAAGCTCTGCTTAAGCTGTTCTCATTGCTCTCTGCTCTATTCAAGTGAGCTCTGAGCCCCAGAATGCTGGACCCATAATAAACCATTTACTGTTGAAGGAGACATTCTCTTGGTGGTCTCTTCCTCCGATGCTTGCCCGACCTTTACATCTGGAGGCACCAGCAAGATCCGACAGCGGCGGATGAAAGATCCCCAAGGGGCTCCTTTCAGGGTAAGTAAGGGAACTCTTTTTGGTTTTAGGTTTCAGGTTAGGGCTTGGCAAAATGGCTATGGGTGATGAGCGTGAGCTCTCTCTGACATAGGCTGACATACATGTCACAGAGCCACAGGCCACGTCCCTGGGGGATGCCCCAGAGGACTCAGGAAATCGAGGAACAATAGTCTCCTTGACTCAGTGATATTTTGCTTCGGATTCGGTATTGCCAGCCCATCAGGTTTTGCCGGCTACTCAGGCCTGGCCTCAGTATTGGACGTCCAATGCCTGACTTTATTGTCTTGTCTTGTCAGTGTAGTGTGTCGTTGCTTTCACTGTTTGTGTATCTCTCATTTTGGGACAGAGAACTTCAACACCTCTCTTCCTGACCCTTGATCACTGGAACAAAGTCCGCTTAAGGGCCCAGAATCTTTCTTTTTCAGTAAATCGCTGGACCTGGCAGACCCTCTGTGCCTCAGAATGACCCACCTTTGGAGTTGGATAGCCCCTAGAAACATCTACGTCCCACTAATTCGAAAAGTCAGAGATTTTGTATTTCAACCGGGGCCACATGGACATCCAGATCAACAGCCATATATCTCAACTTTGCAGGACCTCTGCAAATCTCCTCCTCCATGGGTGAAGCTTTTCCTTGTCTCTGCCCCCGCTCCTACTCCTTCCACCATGATTCTATCTCTCAAACCCTCTGCTCCTCCTCCTCCACCCTCTCTTCTCAATGAGTCTCAAGACTCTACTGGACTCTCCTCGCCTTCTTATCCGCTGCCCTCGTCCACCAACCACCAACAACCTCTAAGTGATTCCCCTGCTGCTGACTCAGCCTCTCCGCCACTGGAGGAAGCTAGGCCAGCCCAGCGCCCACCAAATGACTCCCCCTTGTCACACACACAGCCCCTCCTTCCCTGGAGGAAGCTGGCCTGGCAAAAAGAACTCAAAGAACTCCCTGGCGTTTTCAAACCTGCCTACTTGGGATGACTGCCAACAAATCCTAGGGATTCTCTTCATGACAGAGGAATGAGAGAGAAACTTCCTTGAAGCTAGAAAAAAAAATATCCTCGGACCAGATGGGTGACCAACACAACTTCCCAACATAATCAAAGCCGGCTTCCCCTTGAACTTACCCAACTGGGACCCCGACACCTTTGAAGGTAGGGAGCATCTGTCCACTTATTGCCGGGCCCTAATAGTGGGTTTCCAACCGGCCGCTAGGCAAAAAAATAATTTGGCCAAGGTAAGAGAGATTATTCAAGGGCCTGATGAACATCCCTCTATGTTTCTAGAGAGAATTATGGAGGCATATAGGAGATATACTCCTTTCGATCTTCAGGCAGAGGATCAAAAGGCATATGCCATGATGGCCTTCATTGGGCAAGCTGATCTGGATATTAAAAGAAAGTTACAATACTTAGATGGATTACAAGATATGACTTTGAGAGATTTAGTCAGAGTAGCCGAGAAAGTATCCTATAAGAGAGAAACAGAGAGAACGAAAGGGAGCAAAGGGAGGATGAGAGATGAAAAAGACAGATTAAGGTATTAACTAATGTCCTGGTCACAACAATAAATAGGCCAGAAATTAAGAAACAGGGAGACAAGAAGTGATACCTGGGTCCCCTCCAGAGGCCACCCTTGGCCTCAGATCAATGTGCCTACTGTAAAGAAAAAGGACACTGAGCCAAAGAGTGCCCTAGAAAGAGAAAGTCACGCCAGACAGCCTTTCTGACTCTGGAGGTTGACTAAGAATGTCGGGGCTCAGATCCCTTCCCCGAGCTCAGGGTAACTTTTGAAGTGAAGGGGACCCCATAAACTTTGAAGTGGATACAGCAGCAGTATACTCAGCCCTTAAGGCCCCACTGGGCCCTCTATCAAATAAAAGATCTCTAGTTCAAAGGGCTAACAGCAGTAAATATCAGACTTAGACAACTAAGAGGACCATGGACATGGGGAAATACAAAATCCAACATTCCTTCCTAGTAATCCCAGAATGCCTGGCCCCATTGATGGGCAGAGATCTGCTCAGTAAGCTCCGGGACAAAACAACTTTTAACCCCGAAGGCCCCAAAATGAAATTTCTAAATCCTTCATTAAAAACTCCTATAGTCATGGCTTTATAAATGTCAGTCGAAGATGAACATCCACTTTTCACACACCCCAAGACTGATCAAACAGGCAAGCTACCCCAGAAATGGATAACAGATTACCCAGATGCCTGGGCAAAATTGTTGGGTTAGGCCTAGCCATGAAACAACCTCCAAGAACAGTGGAGTTAAAAACCTCAGCCTCCCCAATCAATGTCAAACAACATCCTCTGAGCAAAAAAGGTAAAGATGGGATAAGGCCCCATATTCAGAAATATCTGGCCTTTGGGTCCTAAGGCCCTGTCAATCGGCCTGGAACACTCCCCTGCTACCGGTAAAAAATCCAGGAACTGGGGACTATCCCCCATACAAGACCTAAGAGAGATCAACAACAGAGTGCAGGACATTCACCCCATGGTAAATAATTCGTACAATCTGCTTATCACTCTGAACCCTGAGTAGAAATGGTATGGACATAAAGATGCTATCTATTGCATGCCTCTGCATAAAGACAGTCAGTTGCTGTTTGCTTTTGAGTGGGTAGACCCAGAAACCGGAACGTATGGTAAACTAACATGGACTAGACTCCCACAGGGGTTCAAAAACTCCCCCACTCTCTTTGATGAAGCCCTCCACAGAGATGTCAACAACTTCAGACCTATGCACCCTGAAGTCACCCAGCTTCAATACATGGATGACCTGCTACTGCAGCCAACACCAAGGAAAACTGTGAGTCTGGGAACCAAGCACTATTATATAAGCTTGCTCAACTCGGGTATAGAGCTTCTTCCAAAAAACCCCAAATTTGCCAGCAAGAAGTAGTCTTCCTGGGCTATTCCCTTAGGGGTGGTAAACGATGGCTCACTGAGCCTAGAAAACAAACGGTTGTGCAGATACACCCCCCCCCCCAGCAGCAGACAACACAGAGAGTTTCTTGGGACTACTGGGTTTTGCAGGTTATGGATTCCTGTGTTTGCGTCCTTAACTTCTCCTTTATACCCGCTGTTAAAGGGAGATGCCCAATTCCAATGGACCCCTGAGCACCAGCAAGCTTTTGATAACATCTAACAACACTGGCACTGAAATCCTCAAGTTCACTGAGCCAAGCCTGCAATTTCAGAAATCCCTACACTACGTTAAAAATGTACATCAATTCACACACCTTGGTTCAAAGAAACTGCAGGCATTCCTGAAGGATCAAGAACAGAGTTTTCCACTAACCGACTCACAGCGAAAGGACATAACTGAACGGGTAACAAAACCCTGTCCGTTCTGTCAATAGGTTAATGCTTACCCTTCCAAGCTTCCTGCAAAAAAGCACCTATGAACAACCAGACCAGGACAATTCTGGGAAGTGGACTTTACTGAAATTAAGCCAGCGAGGTATGGACTTCAATATCTCCTAGTGTTTGTAGATATATTTTCAGGATGGATTGAAGCCTTCCACACAAAAAAAGGCACAAATGGTGGTAAAAAATCTTGAAAGATATTTTTCCATGATACGGCCTACCTAAGGGTATATTGTCTGATAATGGACCGGCGTTCATGGCCCAGGTAAGTAAGGGGTTAGCCAGGACCCTGGGAATAAATTGGAAGTTACATTGTGCTTATAGACCCCAGAGCTCAGGACAGATTAAAAAAAAATTAATAGAACCATTAAAGAGACCTTAACGAAATTAAGCTTAGAGAGGGCATCAAAGGTTGGACTATGCTCCTGCCTTATGCACTGTTTCATGCAAGAAATACTCCCTCTGTTTCTTTGAGTAACCTCACCTCCTATGAAATTCTCTATGGGGCCCCTCCTCCAGTAAGCACCTAACCCCAACTCTAAGACCTACCGATCCCTTCCACACCCCCTTGCTTGACAAACTTAAAGCTCTTGAAAGAACTCAGCGATACCTGTCAAACCAGCTGGCCACTGCCTACCAACCTGGTGAAGAGGAGACTCCACATTGATATCAAATAAGAGACTTCGTCTACATAAGATGACTTCAGGTGTCATCCCTGGAACCCCGATGGACAGGACCATACCAGGTGCTACTAATAAAACCTACAGTGGTAAAGGTAGAGGGAATCACTTCCTGGATCCTAATTCTCATCTCAAGCCTGCGCCCTGTCCAGACTCTGGCTTGAAAGTGGAAAAGACTGGTAACCCTTTCAAATTGCATATTGTCCATGTGGATAAGGCTATTGACTCTCCCCTTGGCCACCACTAGTCCTAACCATCATCAGCCCATTCAGCAGCGATGGCTGATCACAAATCCTATTAGACAAGAAGTATGGTCTGTCTTGCATACAGCCCCCTTAGGGACCTGGTGGCCATCTCTCCACCCAGATATTTGTCAGCTGAGTATACGTCTTTCCAATTGGGATATCTCTGATGAAGAGGATCCCATTAAAATTCCATTAAATTTCTTCCGTACCATAGATAATGGAAACAAACATTATGGATGTAGGGACACGCAAGCCTGATGCAGGTTGGCTAGCCTAGATTACTATGTTTGCCCAGTGGACTATCAAAGTCACAAACAACCACAGCTGTGTGGGGGAAAAGCCGTCTTCTTCCGTAAGTCATGGGGATGTGAGCATACAGGGGCTGCCTGGTGGAACCCAAACTCCTCATCAAATTCAGTTCACAGCATTGGCCATATTACCAATTAGACAACCAAAACCGATGGCCCGCAGAGGGGTGTCTAGATCCTCAAATTCTGTGTGACTTTTTCAACTTCGGCAGGTGCTCAAAAGGATGGAAGAAAATTCCCCTATGTGTATGCCTTTTCCCTCCTTTGCTCACATCATGAACTATGTTTCTCCAATAGATCCTTCTGCTCCAGACTCTCTGCTGTCACTCTCACATCAACAACCTGATTTCTCCCCTCCAATTACTAGATCAAAAACCCAAACCTCCGCTGGTTCTCAGACCATTGCCCCCTTGCTGAGGTAGCAGGTACTGAGGTACCCTTCCACCCACTCACTCCTCTCTTCTCCTGTCAGTGCCCACACCGGGTCCCACCAGGTCCTCTTACAAGCTAACCCAAAGCTCAAACCAGCTGAGGAGTGCCCTCAGACGCCTATCCAAGTTGTAATGAAAATGGCCTTTAAAGTTGCTTTGTCATCACTAAAAACAGGTTACTAAGAATTTAATGTCCCTCACAGGCTTTTTGGGATACTCACTCCTGTCTTCCCATCTGCTCTACCTGTTCTACTGCTCACGTTTTGTTGCCAGGAAAATCCCAAACCCTTTTCCCATTATTCTTTTATATCTCTTTTTCCTCATTCTCAGAACCACAGAACTGCTCTCACCCCCCGCCTTCCCCGTCTTCCCCTCTGTGCCAGGCCCACAGAAAAATCTTAAATGGCCTTCTCCAGAAGTCTTCATCGTGGCTGACTTTAGGACTTTCAGCAACAAAGTCCCTATAAAAGAGTTCAGTGTACATAAACTTCCTCTTTTCGTGTTGCTCTGTTATACTTGGCCACTGGCTGGAAAAATCAGCACTTCTAAGCTAGACACCCCCTTACTAGTTTTTCACAAAATATGTGAACAAGGCCTCTGGCCTTGAGCTCAGGCTTCCAGAGATGGCTACATTTCCAAGATAAAGAAGTTACCAACTGGGCTCCATGGTAACAGCTAGCAGGGAGAAAATAAAAGAGAAGAAAAAAGCTCTCCCCCTCCCAGATGTCCTTAAAAAGTTATCTTTCCCAGAGAAGAGGAAAATAAAAACAGAACCAAAAACTGCTTTTTGTGAACTTCTGCAGACTGTAAATTTCTGAGTCTTTTCTCTTACATGTTGGGTACAAAATTCTGAAACTACCTAAACTTGGGATTCAGGGGATTAATTGATTACAATAGAAGCAATGCCCTCTATATCCGGTTGCAACCAAATAGGACTGTTTCCCTGTCTTCGGTGCTATCTTAGGTGCCTTGCCTTGTCCATACCTACAACAGTATAATTCTATATACTTAAACATTGTTTATTCATAGTATTATCAACAGATGTGATTAATTATGTAATGGTGCAGATGTTTCCCCGAGTGCTCTATCATGAGGCAGGATCATTTAAATTTCAAATAGGGGGGCATACAACCCGGTTCTGCTGGCAACCTGTATCTTTCACTTTAGCCATCCTATGAGGAATAGTAGTTGCTGCAGAGGTGGGCACAGGTACCACTGCCCTAATCCATGGGACACAACAAATGACCCATTTAGAAGCAGCAATACACCAAAACTTAAAGATATTAAAAAACCACCATCACAGCTTTACAAGAATATTTAACCTCTCTCTCTGAAGTTGTTTTACAGAACAGGCGAGGGTTCGACCTCCTCTTCATGAGAGAAGGGGCCTTTGTCCTGCATTGAGGGAAGAATGTTGTTATTATGCCTACCATACTGGAGTTGTAAAAGAATCTATGATTAAATTAAGAAGACGCATTGAAGAGCATCAACAAGAAAGAGAGGCCCAAAAAGGGTGGTTTGAGTCTTGGTTCACAGAGTCCCCCTGGTTAACTACGCTTTTATCCGCCCTGGCCGGTCCCTTAATAATCCTCACATTATTGCTAACTGTAGGACCCTGTTTGCTCAACCGTGTAATTTCCTTTCTCCAAGCTCAAATTGGACAAGTTAAACTTATGGTAATCAGAAATCAATATACCACACTAGCAGACATAAAATGTGACATCCCCAATGATCACTATTATGATTTAATGTAACCAAAAGAAAGTGGGGAATGAAAGGTAAATAAAATAGGTAATTGTCACTTCCAGTTTTACGGTATGCTTAACAAAACACTGTTGATATCTTGAGAACTGTTTGCTAATCTTGTTCCCTGAATGTGCTGTACCAACTGCAAAACTGCAGAATGTACTCCCTCACCCATTTGCACGCAAACTACCCACTCGCCCTGACCCATCAATAATCTTCCCTCCCTGCCCTCTCCAAGGAAAGTATATAAGCTCTGCTTAAGCTGTTCTCAGGGCTCTCTCCTCTATTCAAGGGAGCTCTGAGCCCCAGCATGCTGGACCCCCATAAACTTTTGGCTGTTGCATTAGACAGTCCCTGGTAGTCTCTTCCTCCGATGCTCGCCTGACATTTACATTGGTAAAATAATAACTGTGACCATTGCTTCTGTGTCCAAATGTACAAATTAATATTGGGGGTACAAATAGGTGTACCCTGTGATATGAATATAGAGATAATGCATGAATAGGCAATACTGTGAATAAATAATAAAATGGGTTCCAAATTTAATAATGGATTCAACTGATATCTGAAAATATACAGGAAATCTTATATTGATACACATACATTCATTCCAACCAGTTATACATCTAAACGTTATATTAGGATTATGGTTTGTCATGAAAAGTGTGTGAGTTTTGCTTCAAAACTGATTATGAAAGTTGAAAATAATGTGTTTGGAAAGAAGTCTCATGAAAAGACCAGACAAGAAACCTGGAGGAATCCATGTGTTCTGAAGCAGGAAGTTATTGAAAGTGAAACAAATGCCTATAAGTTTGCTAATTTGTGGATGAAATATATATCCTATGATGTGCATAAATTGAAGAAATAGTAATGTACCAGTGTTGAATAAAAATGAACGTCAAAATACACATCATGTCCCATAGTAATCTACTTGCATTGATGTTAAACTGGGTCAGTTACTGTACAAATATTAGTATTTGTATGCAACATTAACTGAAGTTAGTTTTCAGTTCTGGAAACAAATATGTATTTCATGTGGATGAATATTTCTGAGAATAATCTTGTGAATACTTGATTATAAATCCATATACATGAACATGAATGAATTTAGGGAGTGTATATAAGACACATATATTTCATATTTTGAAAAATCTGGAGAATATATATATATATATATATATATATATATATATACAAAAAAACACACACAGAGACATTAAATTACCAATATATATGCCAATCGAAATTTATCATGAAATATATATCATCAACAGATGCAAAAATATTTCTTTTACTGAACATGGATTTATGTTTAATGTTGTTCAACTAGGAAGCTCACCCATAGGTTGAATTTTAAGATCCAACAGGGTTTAGGAGGAGTGATCTCTTCTCATAATTTGTATCTGCCAAGTCAGCCACCTCACAAGAATGTACATGTGATACCAGGTAGGATTCTATATGTGCATATAAAATTACATGTTCTGAATAGGCTACAGAGAAAGGGAGACAGGAATTTATATATTTATTAACTTTAAAAACACAAGGAGAACTATTTCAATTAAAAATTAACTAGATTTATAACACCTACCCTTCATAATGCAAATGGCAAGTCCAACTATACACCATGCCTTTTTTGAACTGCTTGTATTTCTATTCTGTTTGGGTTAGTTATCTCCATCATATTAGGATTAGCAGTCAGAGTCTAGTAGTTTATGAGTTACTGTCAGGGATTAAGTATTTTGAATGGAAAATTGGAAAATGAATCTAATGTGTATGCATATATGTGCTACACAAAAATCTTCCCACTCTCATCCACAACAATGCCTTGACATTAACTTCGTCCCAAGTAAGACACAATTAGGGGAGAAAAGTTAGAAAATCTGTGAATGCATATGTGGAATGGAATATACTCAGGAGTTCACAACCTTGGAAGTGGTAGAGCAGTTTCCAAAAGTAAGGCACATGGTAAACACTCCACAAACATGGAGCTCTGCTGGCCTAAAGACTTCTTGATAAACTGCCTCTGAGGTTGGGCACTTGAAATATATGTTGTTGTCAGTAGCTTTAGCTTACTTTCTAGTGAGACCATCAAAGCTGGGTCTGCATCTATGTGACCTGGAGGACATTGTTTCTAATTTTCCAATGAACATGAGGCAGCAGTGCGAATACTCTCATTGTAGTTAAACTATGGCCACTGGGAGCTAAGTGACTCACCGTGTGAACTGTGAAGCCATTTGTTCCTCCTCCACTTTTCGTGGTGGTTCTTGCTGCTGCACTGGGACTTTGGTATTTTCTTCATGAAATACAAGGAGATCAACTGGGACACAGTGCTGGAGGGAGTTCTGTCACATGTGGAGCTCACGGTCTGCATGTGAATGCACCAACCAGGATTTTATCCCACATGGGTTGCCCCTTTGTCCATAGCAACCTGATTCTGAACATTGCCTTGAAATCTCCCTATATAAAAAGATGCCTTTACATGGAAGGTTCTGCTGGCTGTACCATGTCAGTCACAAGCCATTTGGAAGCAAATGGCAGATCCACATAGCCCCACCACACATGTTTTATCAAACACCTTCACACCACTGCTCTAGGCCCACTAATTTGCAGGTTCCAACTTACTGGCATCTCTGTTCTACACAATTTTCATGAAACCCAGTCAGTCAAGGCACTGTCTGATACACTCATGATCAGCAATAGGACATCCAAGGATTCTCCAGTGCCACCTGGTCATGGGAATTTCAAAAATTTCTTGGTGTTTATCTAGCCAATTTTCGAGGATGAAGTTGGAGGATCTTTGGGTTTCAAAAACCATTCAATGTTGAGGAAGCTCATTTCAATGAAACTCTGGAGAACTCTCATAGGCAAGGCCTCCCAAAGAGTGGACAAAAGGTCACATGAAGCCAGTCCAATTGAAGTCTACAATGTGAGGTACATGTGTGTTTTAACTCTCAACTATGGCTGCCAAGACTTTAAGAAGAAAATCATGGATTATCTTGGCTGAGATTCCCAGTGCTCTGTGGCCTTGATCTAAGTTTATAAGGGCTACTTTCATACGTGGCCTCCTAAAATCCCAACAAAACTCATGGCAATTCTTCTCTGAGGTCAGTTCCAGAACTCAGTCTCTATGTGGATTCACACCAGAGTTCAAGCCCAGGTGGACCCAGTGATTTCTTCCAATCACCACACAAATGACCAAAATTTAAACGAAAACACTCCCATATGGCCCTCATCTTTTCCACATAGACACTCATCATAACCTCTAGCTGGAGGTTTCTATGAGGGGCACTGGACTAGACAGTGTCCAAAATAAGCTCCCTTGCCCGTCATTTGCCTAAAGTCAGGGTGGCCTGGAAACCCTTCCTGTGAACCAGGAGTGATCAAATAGGCCTACCATTATTACTGTTCCACTTCTCCAATTTGAGGCCTACTGACTGTGGGGTTTAGATTCTTCATGTGGATTGGGGTCATGAGAAAACCCAAGCACCAATGGGCTAGACTCTGAAGGGCTTTGAAGAACTCATTTGACCCAAAGGATTCCTATTCTCACCTTATGGAGGTCAGGAAACTTACAGAGGAAGGCGAGAGACTTCATCCATAATGAATGCTCTTTTGGCCATTTTGGTTTTGGATGCACACATGGCATCTTTCTTTAGATCCATCAGGTGCTGAGAATCTAAGCCACAGCCTCACACAGGGCCAACAGGCTGATTCAGACACATCCCTTTCGAAATCAATTACTCAAAGAGGGACAGGTGATGCCCATTCATTTGCATTAGAGAACTGTTTTATTCAGGCTTCACAACGGGGTGGCCTTGGCAAAGACCTTCCTGACATTTAGTGCTATAGAACAATAGGTAAGCAAAAGTCCCAAAGCAGGGTTTCTCCACTGAGACTTTTCCTGGTAACACTGATATCTGAGTTTTCTGAGATTCTTGCCATTCCCTTCAGCTATCCAGTACATGGCCAAGTCACAGAGCTTGGAGGTGGTACCTATCTTGGTCACAAAATCATGAGCCTATTCTGGAGAGTGGCCAGAATTCAGGAAGAAAACAGGAACTTAGGAAGATTGCAGGTCTTGCCCACAAATAAGGCAATCCACTGTCCTTTTATAAATTGGGCAGCGTGAATGTTGGGAAGCTTTCTCCTAGACAGGACACATCCATTGTTGCATTTTCTTTTGTAATGTCTACACCCACGGACAAAGTGGGATACACAGACATAGAAACACTTGCCTTGTCAAATGACTTAATAGAAACAGTCCACTCCAAAACAAACAAACCAACTTTCCTACGTATTCTCAGAACATGAGACAAAACCACAAACCCACACTCATTCCCACAAATGCACCTCCTTCCCCCAAGAAGGTCTGTTACTAACCGGAGTGTCCTCTGCCTGGTGAGCCATTCTTTGTTCACCCCAAATGGCCTGTCTGTTCTCAAATCAGGACTCCTTGGCCCACTCTGTAAAGTTGTCAGGAGCCAGCTTTGAGCCGCCACTACCTGCTTTCTCAGGAAAGACACCTCTTAAGATTTTTTCTGGCATTTGGCCATCTTCACATCTGTAGGTACCAAGAAAGACTGACTCTTTCCATGATAAATCCAAATAAGTGAGATCTCTGTGACTGTTACTGGGCCTGGCCCTGGGTGCCTGGTTTCCGGGATCCCAAGTTCAGAGAGTTCCATCACAAAGAAGTGAGGTAGGTCACTTCCTTCATGAACTGAATGAGCTCACAGCCTTGGCAAACACTTTGTCCTAACAGTTTCTTCCTAGGGTCCCATGAGATGGAGGCTGCCCCTATTTCCTGTGACACTTTCACAAGTTAGAATAATATATCAACCATAGGTACTGGGGGAGAGATCTCCACACAGGCTTGGTTTTGTACATTTTGTCTACATTAAAATGCGAGAGGCTTATTCAGACACATCTCTTCATCCTGACAAGGTTATTTGCCATGGAAAATGACTTTTGGTCTCCCAGGTCCTTCATAGCATTCTATATCTTCTTCAGGGATAATTTCTGCATGGATCTTTGAGATTCTCAGCAGGTGGAAGATCCCCTATATTCCTGTATTGTAAGACCAACTCTATCCCTGCACTGCTGTAAAGTTAGATTGAGGGAACAGTGTATGGTTAGTGTTAATATCATGTTCTATTTGGGTTAGGAATCATTCTGCTGGATGAAAAATGGTATTGGGAACCTGAGATATTTACAAGAATATATAGGTGAAATATAAGTATGGAAACAGAAATCTAGGGAAGACTTGAAGCCAAGTAGGACATTGGGCCCTTGAGTAGCATACTTTGCTTTGAATTATATTCTGCACAGATGTCTCAGATAAATCGATATACAAAGAAATAGGATCTTATACACTGGATGATTGAATAACATACAGAATATCCAATAAAAAAGGGATAGTCTGTAGGATTAGCAAGATAGTCAGTAGATTTAGAAAGAAGAGTTAGTATAGCATTTGTACCAAAAGTTCTTTACAAATAAGGTTTCGGGTAGAGAGTGAATGTAAATGTCAGCACAATGACGAATTGGGGAAAATATGTAGGAAAGCAGATATAAATAGAGACATTAGGAAGTCAGTAAAAGTATAAAGTGTGTAATTTGTTTAGACATTTTCAACGGTTTGAGTCTGAATATATAATCTTAGGCAGAAACTAATATGTTGTCACAAATTGGATTCACTTTTGAGAGCATTAGGTAACCAGGACATGGATGTTTTTATTAATCCATGCTCACTTTTTATTTAGGCTTTGGTAAAATCATAAGTGTGACCTTTGCATTTTGTGTCCAGAATATTATTGTGATAAAATGTATATGTAGATCAGGTGACATGAGTATTCCTTCCACCATTTCTGGGAGCACTATTTTGAAGAAATATAAATTAGTATTGGGGGTACAAAGGGGTATACCCTGTGTCATAGAATATATTGATAATGCATCAATTGACCATCATGTGAATAAATAATATAACTGGTTCCACTTTAAATAATGGATTGAATTGATATCTGAAAATATAAAAGAAATCTCACATTGATATACAATCATTCACTGCAACCAGTTATACATCTAATGGTAATATTATGGTTGTGGTTTATCCTGAAGGGTTGTGAGTTTTGTTTCAAAAGTGATTATGGAAATCAAAAATAATGTGTTTGGAAAGAAGTCTCATGAAAAGAATAGTCAAGAAACCTGTAAGAATACATGTGTTCTCAAGCAGGAAGTGATTGAACATTATATATCATACTATATATAATGTACATAAACTGCAGAAATAGTAATGTACCGGTGATGAATAAAAATGAACATCAAAATACACATCATGTCCCATAGGAATCTACTTGCATTGATGTTAATCTGGTTCAGTTACTGTAGAAATATTAGGATTTTTATGCACCATTCACTGAAGTTACTTTTCAGTACTAGGAAAAAAGTATGTATTTAAGTTGGATGAATATTTCTGAGAACAATCTTGTGAAAATTTGATTATAAACCCACATAAATCACAAAAAATTATGAACACAAAAGTCACATGGACATTAAAATGTAGCAATATATATGCCAATTTAAATCCATCTTGAAATATATATCATCCACTGATCCAAAACTATTTATTTAATGAACTTGAATTTATGTATAATGTTGTTCAGCTAGGAAGCTCCCCCATAGATTGAATTTTCTGTTCCAACAGTGTTTAGGAGGAGTGATCTCCTAAATGTGTATGCAAATATGTGCTACACAAAAATCTTCCCACTCTCATCCAGAACAATGCCTTGATATTACCTTCACCCCAAGTAAAACACAGTTGGAGGACAAGAGTTAGAAAATCTGTGAATACATATCTGGAATGTAAAATGGTCAGGAGTTCACAACCTTGCAGGTTGTAGAGGAGTTTCCAAAAGTAAAGGACAGGCTTGATAGACCCAACCTGATCTTTTATTAGAATTGGGAGCCATCTTGCCAGAAAGCCGTGAAAAGATAATTTGGGCTTTACTATAAATTACTGCAAATTCTGAACCTGCTTGGAATGCGTGCCCGTGCCTTGAACTCATCCATGCCTGGCTCTCTGACCAGATAACAGTGCTCTCTGAAACATTAGTGACACCTAATAAATATTGGCCTTCCCAGGCCAGACAACGACCCTCTCTGAGTCTCTAATGGTCCTCATAATTTCTGATGTTGGGGCCAGCAAAAAAAATGTAAACTACCATTAGTGTGATGCTTTCAAAGTTCTGTTATCTGTAACCCCCTTTTTGTGTAACTTTCTGGGCTACATAGCTGGGTTGTAGGAAAGGTGGTGTTGCTGTCTTGTTCCCGCCATTTTTGGAGGGAGAGGCAGCCTGGCCGGTTTTAATAATAAGGTTGCCTTAATTTGATTTTAATTGGAGTCAGTGGTCTTTTCTTGCATCCTAGTCCAACATTTTGGAGTTCCCCAGTGAGATGACCCTGCCCGACCAGATCACAAGGCCAGACTGCTGAATATTCTGAAGCTGGCCTTCCCTCCAGGGCTACGGGCTGGGGAGCCACTCTAGGGGGTGCACAACTTGAGATGTTCCAAGGCCTTGGAGTGAGCCGTCGGTCTGGGGAGCACTGCAGTGAACCACCGCACTGAAACTATTAGCAAGCACCTGGTGGAGGAGGCCTCCATAGGTAAGTGGCACCTTGATAACATCTTATATCTGGTTAAGGGAGATCTCTTCTAATGACAGAGAGGTGGCCTGGGGAGGCTCACATACACTCCTGTCCAGGACAGTAATGAGAATCGTTCTGTCCTCTGTTCCGTTCTGTAGGGAATTCCTTTCAAGGTTAGAGAGGTGCTGAGGGACACGCACGTGCTCCTACCCCAGAGCTTTAGCAAGACGTTGAATTGCTCCTCTGTTTTTCTGTTTTGGCACCGGGATTCTGTTTTTTTTTTTTTTTTTTTTTTTTTTTTTTGTGTGTGTGTGTGTGTTTTGTTCTGTGTTCTATATGTTTTTTTGTTTTTGTGCATTTTGTTTTGTGATTTCTGTGATAAAATCTTAAGGATATTGAACGTGAAAATGGGTAACAAAGCAAGTAAGCCTGACACCCCTTTGGACTGTGTTTTAAGGAACTGTGATGAACTTTACCACCATTTGTTAAGCAGAATGAGAGAAGCCCCTAGCTGGCTGCCTGGAGCACACCCAGTGCAGATGGCAATGCCTGCTGGGGAATGAAGAACTGAGTATCTCCCAGCATCTGCCAAAGCCCTGTTTATTCAGGGAATTCCCTCCTTCGTTCCCTGCACTGTAAGGATAATGCCGCCTCTGTCTTCTTAAAAAAAGAGAAAAACAAAAAGGGGACACTAAATGCAGTAAAGTCACCATGGAGACACTTTATTTTACATTTCAGGTTGCTCCTCTGTGAAAACATTTGGTCCCCTTGTGGGGACATCTGTGGTGCCACTGGGGAAGGAGATTTTTCTCTTATTTGCTCTGTTTTAAAGGGTTCTGTCTGACAGCCATTGTCTGGAGTTCATTTCTGCCTGTCTTGTGCCTTTTTTCTGGCCCTTTAAGACATGTGCAATAATGTGTTAATATTATTAATTGTTTCTTGGAAATGATCTTAGCTGAATTTGTGTCTAAATGATGATGTTTCATTGTGCCAATCTGGTATCTGAATGGGTTTTTGAAGCATTTCACAATCTTGCAGTTAAAAGTCGGGTTTAGGTAATTGTTTAGTTTATGGTTTCAGATAATTCATGCCAGAGAACATAAATACTTAGGATGGAAAACTAAAGAACTCTACTTCCAAGTTGGCAAGTAACTTCCCAATCATTCAGTCTTTTTTTCACCAATTTTAAATTAGGTAGCCTGGGAAAATGTCACTGTGTGTACCAGTGCATTAATTTGGACAAGGATACTAAATCATAGTATGATATCTGTTGACAAAACAACTTGTAAAGATATAAAATTTTGTGAATTGTATCTTAAACTTGTATCATAATTTTCAACATCCTAACCTGAAAATAATGGTTAAAATACCTTAGGCCTAAGGTTTCTGCTCAGAATAGCCATTTTTTTCCTGCTTCTTCCAGAACTCAGCCAGGGATTATTTTGAAATGCAAATGAAAGAAGCCTGTAAGCTTAGTAGGAGACTTATTTGAGGCCTAAGGGAAAAAAAAGTAAATTGTATGGTATTTACTTATTACTGGCCAGTCATTTTTTCTAGGACTCATATTTTTTTCCTTAGATTCTTTCTTTATTTTTTGAGCTCATGATTTTGCTCCTACAGACCTAGCTTAATGTTTTTCTGATCAGTAATATCTTTGACCAACTGTGGAATTTTTAAATCATTGCAGTGGAGATTTCACCTGTGAAAAGCTACAAGGCCTTCACTTTTATTATGTGTGCACAATTTGTTATGTGTTGTATGTCTATATATGTATACATATGTCCGTATATCATATATATGATACACAAATTAACATATATAAGGAGCACTCATATTAAAAAGCACTCATAAAAACAATTTTAAAAAGTGGATCCAAAGATCTTTAATTCACGTGATTTTAATGTTTCAATTTAAATTGGGTAAACTGATAAATATAAATTTCTTTAAATTTAAGCTTACAAGTTTTTCTAGGTGTTCAAAAATCTAATAAAGTATTAATGTCTACAAAAGGTCTAATATGCCTATGTTCCAGGACTTTTCTTTCAATCAAAAAAATGGCTTACACTGTTCAAAACATTTGTCTAATATTTTGATAAATAAGTAAAGTAAATTTGATATGGGATTACTCATTCATGAGTACTTTTGTTTGATATCTGATTGATATACTAAGGTCTGTATAAGTTTGTACTAAAGTCTGTATAAGATTGTAAAAATCAGTCATGTGTTAAAGAGACAAAAATTTCTTAAACATAAGTTTACCCATAACATTTAGTTTATTAAGATTTAAATTTTCTAGAGCAGGCAACCATAAAAATTAAACAACTGTTTAATTAAGAACTGTTATTTTAGAGCACTGTACTGCCATTTCTTTAAAAGCTAAACTTGGTTAATGTAGAAACATCAATGTAATTGTGATGCTATTAATGTGCTCATATCTTCCAGTTATAAAACTCTATAAGGTAGAAACTTTAAAAGAGCATTATATCAAGCAGGTGTTCTGAAGTTGTATGGTAAATAAAATATATATTGGGGATTTATTTACCTGTTATCAATAATATATGTAAAGTTTTATGTTACTTTTTACATTGTGGAACAATTTAAATGTATTTTTAAGTTAATGAGACCCTAATCTATGTAAAGGTTAAAATCTTCCAGCCGTACTTTAATTCATGTTTTAAATGTGATATCATATGGTGTGAGCTAATGTTCATGTGACCTCAAAAAATTTATGTAAACTTTGTAAAATGATATTTAAAAAACAAAGATCAGCTTTAGAACTAAAGCATTTAAGGTTTATAAGGAGCCCTGCTTACCTGAGATAAGACTCTGTGTCCCATCTTACTACATGTGAGAATGACTACGAAAGCAGTAGGTCAGATTTTATTTCATTTAAAGTTATGTTCAAATTTTTTTTTTCTGTCAAGATTACTAGGATCTCAAAAAGATGATATAATATATAACTCACCCAAAAAATTCAGGGTAGCTATTACATGAACTAAGTATTTTTACTCTTGTTAAAAAAATTTTATTTTTTAATTTCCTTATAAGTGATCTAAAGATTCCCTGTTGGTGTTTTACAGAAGTGTTGCTTTAAGAACACAACATGGGTTAATTTAAGATAATAAGTCATCAACTACAAGACAGACAGAATAATAAGATCCCAATTAATAATATATAAATAATTATAAAATTATAGACATTAAAGCACAGTACTCTTAATATATGGCTGTTAAAATTCATTTGCTGGTTGTTTCAGATTAGGATTGAAAATTAAAGTTAAATAAAAAGGTCCAAAAAAAACGATATTTGACTCTTGCCCTCTGAGTCAGTCTGAATCCAGGGAACAAGGGATTTCTCTATGAGCTTTGCAACTCTGGGCCACATAACCTCCCGATCAGAGAGATTAATGAGACCACTGGAGAACAGAAAGCCAATCAGTGCATTTGCTACAAAGAGGTGAGTCATCAGGAAAGGGAGACATCCCTGATGCTTCTGAGGGAAGCCACATGGTCAAGCAAAACCTGGACCCACATAGCTCAAATTTCACTAGCAGAACTGAGAAGCTGCTCTCAAGTTTCCCAAAAAATGACTCCCATAAAAGCTCAGCTGACTGCTAACAATAGATAGAAACAAAAGTCAGTTTGACTGCTTCATCTTAAACACTTAGCAAAGACAGTTAAAACCAAAATACAGCCAATCCTGGGCATTTTAAATAATAATAATAATAATAATAATAATAATAATAATATTTTAAGGTATACACTTTATGTTAGCCTCCCAAAATAAGTAAAACTGTTGGCTACAAAGAAGGATTCTCAGAGAGGAATGCCTGATAACTATAAAAATAGACTATCAAGAGGAGCTGCCAGAGGCAGAAGTTTTTAGTTTAAGGCCTACAGATATTCCTAACCTACACAGGTAGGCTTGGTGTTTGCTAGTACAATTATCCAGCCCTGAGTAACAGAATTAAATGTTTCTCTATTAAATACAGAGGTCATACTAGTGAAAGGATTCTGCAAAATCAGATGACATTAAATTATTAAACTGTATATTATGGGGAGGGACAACTGTATCACTAAAAGTTAAATATTAAGTTCACAGTCCTGATAATTGGGGATATTAAAGACTGGTGAGGGTACTTCATACAGTGACATGATCCAGCTACTGCAACATTTATTCAATACTCATGTTTTTTGTTTCTCTCATAGAAGAACCCATCCCCAGATGACTTTACAACCTGTTCTTCCTCAACAAGACTTCAAAAAGAACTGACTTCAAAAAGGCAACTCATGTCCCTCACGCCATGCACACTCATGTCACCATTTCTCAGGTGAGAATAAGCCAAAATGAGAGACGACTCTCTACTTACACCAATGGAGCCAAAAATAAATAGACTATCAATATAAGTAATTAATTAAGTCAGGTAATATCAGGGAGACTGGTTTTCGGTGAGTTCTAAAAATTTGGTGACTGTTAACTGAGTGATTAAAATTTCCTCAGTGCTTTTCCACTAACCTATCAAGGATTACAAAGGGACACATAAGAAAAGGGGGGAATGATACACCCAACCTTACCTTTTATTAAATTGGGAGCCATCTTGCAACAAAGCCATGAAAAAATCATTTTGGCTTTACTGTAAATTACTGCAAATTCTAAACCTGCTTGGAATGACTGCCCGTGCCTTGAACTCACCCGTGCATGGCTCTCTGACCAGATAGCAGCCCTCTCTGAAACTTTGTCACACCTCATAAATATTGGCCTTTTGTGGCCAGACAATGACCCTCTCTGAGGCTCTAATGGTCCTCATAAATTTTGATGTTGGGGCTAGCAAAAAAAAAAAAATGTAAACTCCCATTAGTGTGATGCTTTTCAGAGTTCTATTATCTGTTACCCCATTTTTGTGTAACTTTCTGGGCTACAAACCTGGGCTGTAGTAAAGGTGGGGTTGCTCTCTTGTTCTCGCAATTTTCGGAGGGAGTGGCAGCCCAGCCAGTGGAAATAATAAGCTTACATTAAATTGATTTTAATTGGAGTCAGTGTTCTTTTCTTACATCCTGGTCTAAGAGGTAAACACTCCACAAACATAGAGCTCTGCTGGCCTAAAGACTTCTTGAGAAACTGCCTCTGAGGTTGGATACTTTAAATATATTTTGTTGTCAGAAGGTTTAGCTTCTTCTCTAGTGAGACCATCAAAGCTGGGTCTGCATCTATGTGAATGGAGAGCATGGTTTCTTATTTTCCAATGAACATGAGGCAGCAGTGCTGAATTATCTCTTGGTAGGTAAACTGTGGCCATTGGGGGCTAAGTGTCTCCCTGTGTGGACTGTGAAGCCATTTGATCATCCTCCATTTTTGTGGTGTTTCTTGGTGCTGCACTGGGAGTTTGGTATTTGCTTCACGAAATACAAGGAGTTCAACTGCGACACAGTGCTGGAGGGAGTTCTGTCATGTGTGGTGGGTCAGAAACTGCAGGAGAATGCACCAACCAGGCTTCTATTTCACATAGCTTTTTCTTTGACCATACCCACCTGATTCTGAACATTGCCTTGAAACCTCTCCATATAATAAGATGCCTTAACATGTAAGGTTCTGCTGGATGCACCATGGCAGCCAAAAGGCATTTGGAAGTCAATTGGAAATCCACACGGCCCCACCTCAGATATTTTATCACACACCTGCACACCACTGCTCTGGGCCCACTATTCAGCAGTGCAAATTACTGGCATCTCTGTTCTTCACAATTTTCATGAAACCCAGTCAATCAAGGCACTGTCTGGTACATTCATGATCAGCAACAGGAGATCCAAAGGTTCTCCAGTGCCACCTGGTCATGGGAGTTTTAAAAATTTCAGGGTGTTTATCTAGCCACTTTTCAAGGATGAAGTTGGAGAAACTGTGGGTTTCAATTCATTCAGGAACCATTTAATGTTGAGGAACCTCATTTCAATGAATGCTCTGGAGAACTCTCAAAGGCAAGGCTTCCCAAAGAGTAGCCAAACGGTCACATGAAGCCCAGCCCATTGAGGTCTACAATGTGAGGTCCATGTGTGTTTTGACTCTCAACTATGCCTGTCAAGTCTTTCAGAATAAAATCATGTGATATCCTGGCTGAGATTCCCAGTGATCAGTCGAAAGCCACCCTTGGCCTAGATTTCAGTTTCCAAGGGCGACTCTCATGCGTGGCATTCTAAAATCGCAACACAATTCATGACAATACTTCTCTGAGGTCAGTTTCAGAACTCAGTCTCTAAGGGGAATCATACCAAAGTTCCAGCCCTGGTGGATCCAGTCATTTCTTCCAACTGCTACACAAATGAACACAATTAAAACCAAAAAACTCCCACATGGTCCTCACCTTCTTCCATATAGACACTCATTATAACCTCTGGCTGGAGGTTTCCATGAGGGGTGCAGCACAAGACGGTATCCAAAACAAGCTCCCTTGTCCCTTATTTGCTTAAAGTCAGCTAGGCCTGGACACCATTCCTGTGAACCAGGAGTGATAAAATAAGCCTGGCCTTAATACTGCTCTGCTTCTCCAATTTGAGGCCTACTGACTGTCAGGTATAGATTCTTTATGTGATTTGGAATAATGAAAAAACCCAAGCTCATATGGGCTAGCCTCTCCAGGGCTTTGAAGAACTCATTTGACTCAAAGGATCCATATTCTCACTTGAT